>NW_028244173.1:0-152440 GCF_964263255.1 Lissotriton vulgaris | reverse complement strand
GGAGCATTTGAACCAATCAAACACTCACACTCAGTCAAAAGATCTGAGTTTAATCCATCACCGTTCTTTAGCCCACTCTGCCACCCCAGTTCAGACATGGCCATATGCAAATAAGTCTGACCCTGTGCCTCATGGGAACAGTCCAGCCCGAACTGCCAAGCCATGCCTTCCCTGGACTGGAAACAAGCTTCCGAGGACCGGTTTCTGGCATTTCATGCGTCTTCAGCACGGCTTGCTTGAATCCAGTGGCAAAGTGAGCAAGGGACTCACGTCTGAGCATACCCTGCCAACTTATGGCAAACAAAGTGGTACCAAAGATGGTGGCGATGGACGGAGCATCTGAACCAATCAAACACTCAAACCCAGTCAAAAGATCTGAGTTTAATCCATCACCGTTCTTTAGCCCACTCTGCCACCCCAGTTCTAACATGGCCATATGCAAATCAGTCTGACCCTGTGCCTCATGGGAACAGTCCAGCCCGAACTGCCAAGCCATGCCTTCCCTGGACTGGAAACAAGCTTCCGAGGAACAGTTTCTGGCATTTCAGCTGTCTTCAGCCGGGCTTGCTTGAATCCAGTGGCAAAGTGAGCAAGGGACTCACGTCTGAGCATACCCTGCCAACTTATGGCAAACAAAGTGGTACAAAAGGTGGTGGCGATGGACGGAGCATCTGAACCAATCAAACACTCACACCCAGTCAAAAGATCTGAGTTTAATCCATCACTGTTCTTTAGCCCACTCTGCCATTCCAGTTCAGACATGGCCATATGCAAATCAGTCTGACCCTGTGCCTCATGGGAACAGTCCAGCCCGAACTGCCAAGCCATGCCTTCCCTGGACCAGAAACAAGCTTCCGAGGACCGGTTTCTGGCATTTCAGCCGTCTTCAGCCCGGCTTGCTTGAATCCAGTGGCAAAGTGAGCAAGGGACCCACGCCTGAGCATACCCTGCCAACTTATGGCAAACAAAGTGGTACAAAAGGTGGTGGTGATGGACGGAGCATCTGAACCAATCAAACACTCACACCAAGTCAAAAGATTTGAGTTTAATCCATCACCGTTCTTTAGCCCACTCTGCCACACCAGTTCAGACATGGCCATAAGCAAATCAGTCTGACCCTGTGCCTCATGGGAACAGTGCAGCCCGAACTCCCAAGCCATGCCTTCCCAGGACCCAAAACAAGCTTCCGAGGACCGGTTTCTGGCATTTCAGCCGTCTTCAGCACGGCTTGCTTGAATCCAGTGGCAAAGTGAGCAAGGGACTCACGTCTGAGCATACCCTGCCAACTTATGGCAAACAAAGTGGTACCAAAGATGGTGCCGATGGACGGAGCATCTGAACAAATCAAACACTCAAACCCAGTCAAAAGATCTGAGTTTAATCCATCACCGTTCTTTAGCCCACTCTGCCACCCCAGTTCAGACATGGCCATATGCAAATCAGTCTGACCCTGTGCCTCATGGGAACAGTCCAGCCCGAACTGCCAAGCTATGCCTTCCCTGGACCGGAAACAAGCTTCAGAGGAACAGTTTCTGGCATTTCAGCCGTCTTCAGCCCGGCTTGCTTGAATCCAGTGGCAAAGTGAGCAAGGGACTCACGTCTGAGCATACCCTGCCAACTTATGGCAAACAAAGTGGTACCAAAGATGGTGGCGATGGACGGAGCATCTGAACCAATCAAACACTCAAACCCAGTCAAAAGATCTGAGTTTAATCCATCACCGTTCTTTAGCCCACTCTGCCACCCCAGTTCAGACATGGCCATATGCAAATCAGTCTGACCCTGTGCCTCATGGGAACAGTCCAGTCCGAACTGCCAAGCCATGCCTTCCCTGGACCGGAAACAAGCTTCCGAGGAACAGTTTCTGGCATTTCAGCCGTCTTCAGCCCGGTTTGCTTGAATCCAGTGGCAAAGTGAGCAAGGGACTCACGTCTGAGCATACCTCGCCAACTTATGGCAAACAAAGTGGTACAAAAGGTGGTGGCGATGGACGGAGCATCTGAACCAATCAAACACTCACACCCAGTCAAAAGATCTGAGTTTAATCCATCACTGTTCTTTAGCCCACTCTGCCATTCCAGTTCAGACATGGCCATATGCAAATCAGTCTGACCCTGTGCCTCATGGGAACAGTCCAGCCCGAACTGCCAAGCCATGCCTTCCCTGGACCAGAAACAGGCTTCCGAGGACCGGTTTCTGGCATTTCAGCTGTCTTCAGCCCGGCTTGCTTGAATCCAGTGGCAAAGTGAGCAAGGGACCCACGCCTGAGCATACCCTGCCAACTTATGGCAAACAAAGTGGTACAAAAGGTGGTGGTGATGGACGGAGCATCTGAACCAATCAAACACTCACACCCAGTCAAAAGATTTGAGTTTAATCCATCACCATTCTTTAGCCCACTCTGCCACACCAGTTCAGACATGGCCATAAGCAAATCAGTCTGACCCTGTGCCTCATGGGAACAGTGCAGCCCGAACTCCCAAGCCATGCCTTCCCAGGACCCAAAACAAGCTTCCGAGGACCGGTTTCTGGCATTTCAGCCGTCTTCAGCACGGCTTGCTTGAATCCAGTGGCAAAGTGAGCAAGGGACTCACGTCTGAGCATACTCTGCCAACTTATGGCAAACAAAGTGGTACCAAAGATGGTGGCGATGGACGGAGCATCTGAACAAATCAAACACTCAAACCCAGTCAAAAGATCTGAGTTTAATCCATCACCGTTCTTTAGCCCACTCTGCCACCCCAGTTCAGACATGGCCATATGCAAATCAGTCTGACCCTGTGCCTCATGGGAACAGTCCAGCCCGAACTGCCAAGCTATGCCTTCCCTGGACCGGAAACAAGCTTCAGAGGAACAGTTTCTGGCATTTCAGCCGTCTTCAGCCCGGCTTGCTTGAATCCAGTGGCAAAGTGAGCAAGGGTCTCACGTCTGAGCATACCCTGCCAACTTATGGCAAACAAAGTGGTACAAAAGGTGGTGGCGATGGACGGAGCATCTGAACCAATCAAACACTCACACCCAGTCAAAAGATCTGAGTTTAATCCATCACTGTTCTTTAGCCCACTCTGCCATTCCAGTTCAGACATGGCCATATGCAAATCAGTCTGACCCTGTGCCTCATGGGAACAGTCCAGCCCGAACTGCCAAGCCATGCCTTCCCTGGACCAGAAACAAGCTTCCGAGGACCGGTTTCTGGCATTTCAGCCGTCTTCAGCCCGGCTTGCTTGAATCCAGTGGCAAAGTGAGCAAGGGACCCACGCCTGAGCATACCCTGCCAACTTATGGCAAACAAAGTGGTACAAAAGGTGGTGGTGATGGACGGAGCATCTGAACCAATCAAACACTCACACCAAGTCAAAAGATTTGAGTTTAATCCATCACCGTTCTTTAGCCCACTCTGCCACACCAGTTCAGACATGGCCATAAGCAAATCAGTCTGACCCTGTGCCTCATGGGAACAGTGCAGCCCGAACTCCCAAGCCATGCCTTCCCAGGACCCAAAACAAGCTTCCGAGGACCGGTTTCTGGCATTTCAGCCGTCTTCAGCACGGCTTGCTTGAATCCAGTGGCAAAGTGAGCAAGGGACTCACGTCTGAGCATACCCTGCCAACTTATGGCAAACAAAGTGGTACCAAAGATGGTGCCGATGGACGGAGCATCTGAACCAATCAAACACTCAAACCCAGTCAAAAGATCTGAGTTTAATCCATCACCGTTCTTTAGCCCACTCTGCCACCCCAGTTCAGACATGGCCATATGCAAATCAGTCTGACCCTGTGCCTCATGGGAACAGTCCAGTCCGAACTGCCAAGCCATGCCTTCCCTGGACCGGAAACAAGCTTCCGAGGAACAGTTTCTGGCATTTCAGCCGTCTTCAGCCCGGTTTGCTTGAATCCAGTGGCAAAGTGAGCAAGGGACTCACGTCTGAGCATACCTCGCCAACTTATGGCAAACAAAGTGGTACAAAAGGTGGTGGCGATGGACGGAGCATCTGAACCAATCAAACACTCACACCCAGTCAAAAGATCTGAGTTTAATCCATCACTGTTCTTTAGCCCACTCTGCCATTCCAGTTCAGACATGGCCATATGCAAATCAGTCTGACCCTGTGCCTCATGGGAACAGTCCAGCCCGAACTGCCAAGCCATGCCTTCCCTGGACCAGAAACAGGCTTCCGAGGACCGGTTTCTGGCATTTCAGCTGTCTTCAGCCCGGCTTGCTTGAATCCAGTGGCAAAGTGAGCAAGGGACCCACGCCTGAGCATACCCTGCCAACTTATGGCAAACAAAGTGGTACAAAAGGTGGTGGTGATGGACGGAGCATCTGAACCAATCAAACACTCACACCCAGTCAAAAGATTTGAGTTTAATCCATCACCATTCTTTAGCCCACTCTGCCACACCAGTTCAGACATGGCCATAAGCAAATCAGTCTGACCCTGTGCCTCATGGGAACAGTGCAGCCCGAACTCCCAAGCCATGCCTTCCCAGGACCCAAAACAAGCTTCCGAGGACCGGTTTCTGGCATTTCAGCCGTCTTCAGCACGGCTTGCTTGAATCCAGTGGCAAAGTGAGCAAGGGACTCACGTCTGAGCATACTCTGCCAACTTATGGCAAACAAAGTGGTACCAAAGATGGTGGCGATGGACGGAGCATCTGAACAAATCAAACACTCAAACCCAGTCAAAAGATCTGAGTTTAATCCATCACCGTTCTTTAGCCCACTCTGCCACCCCAGTTCAGACATGGCCATATGCAAATCAGTCTGACCCTGTGCCTCATGGGAACAGTCCAGCCCGAACTGCCAAGCTATGCCTTCCCTGGACCGGAAACAAGCTTCAGAGGAACAGTTTCTGGCATTTCAGCCGTCTTCAGCCCGGCTTGCTTGAATCCAGTGGCAAAGTGAGCAAGGGTCTCACGTCTGAGCATACCCTGCCAACTTATGGCAAACAAAGTGGTACAAAAGGTGGTGGCGATGGACGGAGCATCTGAACCAATCAAACACTCACACCCAGTCAAAAGATCTGAGTTTAATCCATCACTGTTCTTTAGCCCACTCTGCCATTCCAGTTCAGACATGGCCATATGCAAATCAGTCTGACCCTGTGCCTCATGGGAACAGTCCAGCCCGAACTGCCAAGCCATGCCTTCCCTGGACCAGAAACAAGCTTCCGAGGACCGGTTTCTGGCATTTCAGCCGTCTTCAGCCCGGCTTGCTTGAATCCAGTGGCAAAGTGAGCAAGGGACCCACGCCTGAGCATACCCTGCCAACTTATGGCAAACAAAGTGGTACAAAAGGTGGTGGTGATGGACGGAGCATCTGAACCAATCAAACACTCACACCAAGTCAAAAGATTTGAGTTTAATCCATCACCGTTCTTTAGCCCACTCTGCCACACCAGTTCAGACATGGCCATAAGCAAATCAGTCTGACCCTGTGCCTCATGGGAACAGTGCAGCCCGAACTCCCAAGCCATGCCTTCCCAGGACCCAAAACAAGCTTCCGAGGACCGGTTTCTGGCATTTCAGCCGTCTTCAGCACGGCTTGCTTGAATCCAGTGGCAAAGTGAGCAAGGGACTCACGTCTGAGCATACCCTGCCAACTTATGGCAAACAAAGTGGTACCAAAGATGGTGCCGATGGACGGAGCATCTGAACAAATCAAACACTCAAACCCAGTCAAAAGATCTGAGTTTAATCCATCACCGTTCTTTAGCCCACTCTGCCACCCCAGTTCAGACATGGCCATATGCAAATCAGTCTGACCCTGTGCCTCATGGGAACAGTCCAGCCCGAACTGCCAAGCTATGCCTCCCCTGGACCGGAAACAAGCTTCAGAGGAACAGTTTCTGGCATTTCAGCCGTCTTCAGCCCGGCTTGCTTGAATCCAGTGGCAAAGTGAGCAAGGGACTCACGTCTGAGCATACCCTGCCAACTTATGGCAAACAAAGTGGTACCAAAGATGGTGGCGATGGACGGAGCATCTGAACCAATCAAACACTCAAACCCAGTCAAAAGATCTGAGTTTAATCCATCACCGTTCTTTAGCCCACTCTGCCACCCCAGTTCAGACATGGCCATATGCAAATCAGTCTGACCCTGTGCCTCATGGGAACAGTCCAGTCCGAACTGCCAAGCCATGCCTTCCCTGGACCGGAAACAAGCTTCCGAGGAACAGTTTCTGGCATTTCAGCCGTCTTCAGCCCGGTTTGCTTGAATCCAGTGGCAAAGTGAGCAAGGGACTCACGTCTGAGCATACCTCGCCAACTTATGGCAAACAAAGTGGTACAAAAGGTGGTGGCGATGGACGGAGCATCTGAACCAATCAAACACTCACACCCAGTCAAAAGATCTGAGTTTAATCCATCACTGTTCTTTAGCCCACTCTGCCATTCCAGTTCAGACATGGCCATATGCAAATCAGTCTGACCCTGTGCCTCATGGGAACAGTCCAGCCCGAACTGCCAAGCCATGCCTTCCCTGGACCAGAAACAGGCTTCCGAGGACCGGTTTCTGGCATTTCAGCTGTCTTCAGCCCGGCTTGCTTGAATCCAGTGGCAAAGTGAGCAAGGGACCCACGCCTGAGCATACCCTGCCAACTTATGGCAAACAAAGTGGTACAAAAGGTGGTGGTGATGGACGGAGCATCTGAACCAATCAAACACTCACACCCAGTCAAAAGATTTGAGTTTAATCCATCACCATTCTTTAGCCCACTCTGCCACACCAGTTCAGACATGGCCATAAGCAAATCAGTCTGACCCTGTGCCTCATGGGAACAGTGCAGCCCGAACTCCCAAGCCATGCCTTCCCAGGACCCAAAACAAGCTTCCGAGGACCGGTTTCTGGCATTTCAGCCGTCTTCAGCACGGCTTGCTTGAATCCAGTGGCAAAGTGAGCAAGGGACTCACGTCTGAGCATACTCTGCCAACTTATGGCAAACAAAGTGGTACCAAAGATGGTGGCGATGGACGGAGCATCTGAACAAATCAAACACTCAAACCCAGTCAAAAGATCTGAGTTTAATCCATCACCGTTCTTTAGCCCACTCTGCCACCCCAGTTCAGACATGGCCATATGCAAATCAGTCTGACCCTGTGCCTCATGGGAACAGTCCAGCCCGAACTGCCAAGCTATGCCTTCCCTGGACCGGAAACAAGCTTCAGAGGAACAGTTTCTGGCATTTCAGCCGTCTTCAGCCCGGCTTGCTTGAATCCAGTGGCAAAGTGAGCAAGGGTCTCACGTCTGAGCATACCCTGCCAACTTATGGCAAACAAAGTGGTACCAAAGATGGTGGCGATGGACGGAGCATCTGAACCAATCAAACACTCAAACCCAGTCAAAAGATCTGAGTTTAATCCATCACCGTTCTTTAGCCCACTCTGCCACCCCAGTTCAGACATGGCCATATGCAAATCAGTCTGACCCTGTGCCTCATGGGAACAGTCCAGTCCGAACTGCCAAGCCATGCCTTCCCTGGACCGGAAACAAGCTTCCGAGGAACAGTTTCTGGCATTTCAGCCGTCTTCAGCCCGGTTTGCTTGAATCCAGTGGCAAAGTGAGCAAGGGACTCACGTCTGAGCATACCTCGCCAACTTATGGCAAACAAAGTGGTACAAAAGGTGGTGGCGATGGACGGAGCATCTGAACCAATCAAACACTCACACCCAGTCAAAAGATCTGAGTTTAATCCATCACCGTTCTTTAGCCCACTCTGCCATTCCAGTTCAGACATGGCCATGTGCAAATCAGTCTGACCCTGTGCCTCATGGGAACAGTCCAGCTCGAACTGCCAAGCCATGCCTTCCCTGGACCGGAAACAAGCTTCTGAGGACTGGTTTCTGGCATTTCAGCCGTCTTCAGCCCGGCTTGCTAGAATCCAGTGGCAAAGTGAGCAAGGGTCTCACGCCTGAGCATACCCTGCCAACTTATGGCAAACAAAGTGGTACAAAAGGTGGTGGCGATGGACGGAGCATCTGAACCAATCAAACACTCACACCCAGTCAAAAGATTTGAGTTTAATCCATCACCAGTCTTTAGCCCACTCTGCCACACCAGTTCAGACATGGCCATAAGCAAATCAGTCTGACCCTGTGCCTCATGGGAACAGTGCAGCCCGAACTCCCAAGCTATGCCTTCCCTGGAACCAAAACAAGCTTCCGAGGACCGGTTTCCGGCATTTCAGCCGTCTTCAGCCCGGCTTGCTTGAATCCAGTGGCAAAGTGAGCACGGGACTCACGTCTGAGCATACCCTGCCAACTTATGGCAAACAAAGTGGTACAAAAGGTGGTGGCGATGGACGGAGCATCTGCACCAATCAAACACTCACACCCAGTCAAAAGATCTGAGTTTAATCCATCACCGTTCTTTAGCCCACTCTGCCACCCCAGTTCAGACATGGCCATATGCAAATCAGTCTGACCCTATGCCTCATGGGAACAGTCCAGCCCGAACTGCCAAGCCATGCCTTCCCTGGACCGGAAACAAGCTTCCGAGGACCGGTTTCCGGCATTTCAGCCGTTTTCAGGCCAGCTTGCTTGAATCCAGTGGCAAAGTGAGCAAGGGACTCACGCCTGAGCATACCCTGCCAACTTATGGCAAACAAAGTGGTACAAAAGGTAGTGGCGATGGACGGAGCATCTGAACCAATCAAACACTCACACCCAGTCAAAAGATTTGAGTTTAATCCATCACCGTTCTTTAGCCCACTCTGCCACACCAGTTCAGACATGGCCATAAGCAAATCAGTCTGACCCTGTGCCTCATGGGAACAGTGCAGCCCGAACTCCCAAGCCATGCCTTCCCTGGACCCAAAACAAGCTTCCGAGGACCGGTTTCCGGCATTTCAGCCGTCTTCAGCCCGGCTTGCTTGAATCCAGTGGCAAAGTGAGCACGGGACTCACGTCTGAGCATACCCTGCCAACTTATGGCAAACAAAGTGGTACAAAAGGTGGTGGCGATGGACGGAGCATCTGCACCAATCAAACACTCATACCCAGTCAAAAGATCTGAGTTTAATCCATCACGTTCTTTAGCCCACTCTGCCACCCCAGTTCAGACATGGCCATATGCAAATCAGTCTGACCCTATGCCTCATGGGAACAGTCCAGCCCGAACTGCCAAGCCATGCCTTCCCTGGACCGGAAACAAGCTTCCGAGGACCGGTTTCCGGCATTTCAGCCGTTTTCAGGCCAGCTTGCTTGAATCCAGTGGCAAAGTGAGCAAGGGACTCACATTTGAGCATACCCTGCCAACATATGGCAAACAAAGAGGTACAAAAGGTGGTGACGAAGGACGGAGCATCTGAACCAATCAAACACTCACACCCAGTCAAAAGATTTGAGTTTAATCCATCACCGTTCTATAGCTCCCTCTGACACCCCAGTTCAGACATGGCCATATGCAAATCAGTCTGACCCTGTGCCTCATGGGAACAGTCCAGCCCGAACTGCTGAGCCATGCCTTCCCTGGACCGGAAACAAGCTTCCGAGGACCGGTTTCTGGCATTTCAGCCGTCTTCAGCCCAGCTTGCTTGAATCCAGTGGCAAAGTGAGCAAGGGACTCAAGTCTGAGCATACCCTGCCAACTTATGGCAAACAAAGTGGTACAAAATAATACATTTTTTCTTTATTCGGAGTTTCAAAATTAGAAATCCATAAAAGCAATATTAATACATAATTATTTCTTCCTTTACAAATTTGTAATCATAAAATTTTGGAATACAATAATTTCACATACAAAAATCATTTTCACAGTTCATTTAGGGTACACTAATCAAATGGGAATTACTTTACAAGTTTTTCCTGTGTCTAAATATGCATTTCAAAAAATGAAGTACGTGATAGCAGATGATTTCTGTATCTAGGAACTGTAGGCACAACATGGTAGGACGGCACTGTCTAAAGCCCCAAGATTTTAGCAGGGACAATAGCCACAATTTACGATGTTCATTATAAAATTTGCAGAACATAACTACATGTAGGGTGGATTGTGCAGACTTTTCGTCACAAGGACAGGGGGGTAGGTTTGGATCCCATGCGTTCATTACTGGGAATGCTGTTAGTCTGTGAAATAGGTTCAATCTAAATCTTGTCAGAAGGAAACGATCAAAGATACTGATTTCAAGATTTAGGTAGGGCTGAATGGAGAAAGTGGATTGAACCATTATAGCATGTTGGACAGATGGTTTGCCTGCTTCAGAGAGAAGCCTTAAATTGTCCAAATGTCCCAGGGCCAGAACTTTTAGCTCCTTTTTCGAGAGTTCACAGATCTTTTCAGGACTGGAATAGTATTTCTCTAACCCTAGGTCATTAAAGAAGTTCTTAATGTAGGCTAGCCATTTTATTTTTAGAGTGTGGTCTAGTGTCATAGCATCTGCCACTATCATCTTGGTGAGAGCATTTTTTTCCAAGGTCCAGATGCGCCGCCATAAAAGTAGAGGTTGTATTCTTGCCAGATCTTCCACGTATGGAACGCCTAGTTCAGCATGGCATGCATACGTCGAAGATCGCTTTGGGGCCATCAGGAGGAACCTCAAAAAAGCATTCTCTGCAATCTGTAGGGCTGAGACATCCATGTGTCCCCATACGCCAGCCCCATATAGAGCTGTTGACTGACTTTTGGCTCTATATATTGCTAGTAATTCCAGGGGTGGTCGTTTTCCCAATTTTTGCGAGAAGGACACCAGGGCTGCTATGGCTCTCTTAAAGCAGTGTTTCCTTGCTTCTACTGCCACTTTCCAGGACAATTTATCATCTATTGTGATGCCCAGGTAACAGTATTCAGATGTAAACTCTATTTTTTGGTTTTTAAGGATTAAGTCTTTGGGGCGTTTCCTCCCTGTGCCTGCCGTCATCACAAAAGTCTTCGTCACATTTATGTGGAGGTCAAGGCTGCCCATAAACGAAGAGTATCTGCTAAGTACCTTCTGGAGTTCGCGAGGAGTCCGTGCCAGCAGGACGGCGTCGTCCGCGTAGAGTAGAGCGGGAATCGGGCGATGTTTTGCCTGTGGGAGGTCCTGGGCGCCCTTCAAAAGCTCAACCTCCAAGTTGTTAGTATAGAGGGAGAATAAGAAAGGCGCCAGGACACATCCTTGTCTGACTCCACGCTCTACTCTAAATGACGTCGACAGCTCGCCCTTTGTGCCAAAGCGGACTCTAGCGGAAGGTTTCGAGTACAGTTCCCTCAGAAAGTTCAAAAGTGGCAAATCTACCCCCATTTGTGACAGCACGGACCATAATTTATTGTGAGAGACACAATCGAACGCGGCAGACAAGTCCACGTAAACCATATAGAGTTTGTCTTGATTTGCGTGTATGTACTTCCCCATTATAATAGAAAGATTTAGGGCCTGTTCCACTGTTCCAAATCCCTCCCGGAAACGAAATTGTAGCTCGGACAGAATGCCTCTCTCCTCCACCCACTGCTGGAGTCGCTCCAGGACCACCCTACCTGCTATCTTTCCCAACGAGTCCAGCAAGGATATTGGACGGTAGCAGGCAGGGTCCTGGCGATTGCCCTTCTTAAAGATCGGAACCATCACGGACCTCGTCCAGGACTCCAGAATTCCTTTCTTTGCAGCTGCCGTGCATACCCTAGTGTTAACAGGGGCCCAGAGGTCTGTGTTGTGCTTGAAAAAATCTACTGGGACTCCATCCGGCCCTGGAGCTTTTCCGCTTTTACTTGATTTCAGGGCCAGGAGGACCTCCGAGATTTCAAAGTCTATTTGAATGGGCTAAGTCAGAGCTGCTAAATTTTCTCCTTCAGATTCTTGATCTATTTTTTGGTTTTGGAATATTTTGGAGAAATGCGATACCCATACTGACTCTTCTATGGCGACTTCAATTTTTGGAGTTTTATCATCTACCAAAAATGGAGCTCTCACTACTCTCCAGAAAGCTTCACTATTTTTTGCTTGGGCGCTAGAATGAAGTTCATCCCACAAAGCCTGCTTTAGTTCCACCTTTCTCTTTTTCCGAATTGCGAGATATTCCTTTCTTAATGCAGCTATTAGATGGGGGTCTCTATCGTCTTTATTTAGTGCTGTCTTGAGCTTGGTATGAGCCTGGGTGCAATCGTGACTAAACCAGCCTTTATTACGGGGAGGACCAATTTTTGGTTTTGCTGTAAGTAGGGATTTAATTTTTTCCATGATTTCTGAGAAGTTACTAAGGATTTCCTCATCTTTTGTCATTAAATCTAGGCATTTCTTAATCTGAGGATATACTGATTTTATCAGCTCTTCGGTGAGTTCCCCGGGGTTTATCTTCCCCCACTTTATTGTATATCCATTTAATTGGCCCAGATTTATGTTATTCTGACTCAGTGCTTTAGCTATTGTCAGGGGTAAGGGTTGTTGATGGATTAAGTTCAATTCCAGTTTGAGGGCTGAGTGATCACTTAGTGTGTTTGGTATAACTTCGAAATGATTCACTCTAGTTTGAAGACCAGCCGATATTAATATACAGTCAACCGTTGTGTTAAAACCCCTTCCCACATAGGTCGGTTCTAGGCATTTGGTACTACCATCCGGGGTATTTGCTCTTTGGAGATCAAGATCTGATAGAAGATCATTCATTATTCCACCGATTTTATTATGGCAAAAGTGAGTGAGGGGACTACCTTCCTCTATCTCCATCCCTGCACATTTTTTTTCTGGGTGATTACAATAATGTAAGTTGAAGTCCCCTACCCATATTAGGAATACAGGGCCCTTTGCTCCTCTTTTCTGCCTTAGGGTGGTTAGTTTCTCGTATAGATATCCCAGCACTCTCTGGAGCTGCAGTTCCTCAAAGTTGTTATAAAAATTAATGAGGACAACAGACTCATTTTTAGGTAGTGAGAGACAGATAATCTGGAAGTTATGGTCCAGTTCGATGGTAGTTATTTTTATTTGCTGGATGGTATTGGCTATATGGATATTTAGTCCTCCCTTTGGCCTGCCCTTTGCGCCCACCAGAGCAGGTGAAAAATACGTCTTATAACCCAGTAAATGGAGTTCTGTTGGCGACCATGTCTCCTGTAGGCAGACTATTTGGTGTCTACGCACAAGGTGCATGATACTCCCATCTTCAATTTTTGGCCGTAATCCCGCAGAGTTCCAGGAAACTATAGTCAAAAGTGGAGAATCACTCCTAGGGGTATTATCAGTTTGGGAATTATGAAGGATGTCGGGGTTATCTGGAATTGGGGAGTCAGGGTCTTCTGACTGTGGTGGTCAGTCCACTGACTCTAAGCCACTATACATATTCGTTAATGGTATTCCATTCCAGCCCTCCCATCGAGATTGTTCTCTATAATTTCTCCGCTGTTCTTGTCCCCTCCACTCTTCCCTTTCTCTTCCCCGATAGCGGGGGCCCACTGCGTACCAGGGTCCATCACTTTAGGAGGGACCGTCCGGAAATCTCGGTGGATAGAAAAAAGAGAGGCGCTTTGTGCCAATCCCCCCGTTTGAGCTAAGCTCCTCCCCTGAGCAGATATACTCCACTATTCTAGGATCTTCAAAAGTGATTAAAATGCAATCGCCCTGTATTGTTTTTCTTCCCTGACCAACCCATGGGGCTCTTCTAACCATCAGAATTCTAGTTGAACAGTAAGGGGGGGGGTGGACTGTTTATACTAAGCCAATGTTGGATCTTGTTTTTTAGCGACCAGTTTGGTTCGGATTTTTGGTCCACCAATTCTGGAATGCCAGTCAAAATGACAACAAATGGACTTGCTTCTGGCGGAAGGGTTACTGGGCGTGTTTCCCCCAGTTGTTGTCTCTCCCTCTCTCTATTTATTTGAGGTTGTTTTGTTTTCGTAGCTGTACTAATGGAGTCACAAGGGGTATTATTTTTTACAGTTAAGGTGTTTGCAGGTGGATTATCTGTTACTTTTTTCTTAGCCACTGTCGTACTAGTAGGCTTTGGTGCTACAGTTGGTACAGTCGGATTTTTAACTTGGGCCATAGAGGTTAAGCTAGACGGCTTAGCCGTCACTGGTTTTTGTGTTTTTTGTGCCTCTTGGGTACGGTTAAAGTTTTGTTTTGGTTTCATCAGGGCTGAGAGTTCAGCTATCGCTTTTTCTAAGTTTGTTAGTGTGGCTTGTATGGGTATAAGGGTTTTTTGTAGAAGATCTCCGATTTTGGCTAATAGATCTGTGTTGTTTGTTGGTAGGGCGTTAGATACTGTTTCTAGGTTTGTAGGAGGTGAAACATCGTGTAAATGGTGTATCACCGCGGTATGCCTATTCTGGTTTTCCAGCAGAGGGGAACTAAGTGTATTCTCTATTGTCTCTGTTATAGGTGATGTTTGATTACCTATTAGTGTGTTACTTATCGCTACCTGTTTCTTCTTTTTTATGGCTCCCTCTTGCCTGTCTTACCTCTTCAGGGGTGGGGTGCGGGACTAGATCTGGGGTTTTTTCTAAGTCTGATGTTAGTTGGGATTCCGAGAGTTGCTATAGTTGCGAAACCGATAGGTCGACTATATTTGGAAGGCTCTGCCTTTTATTCCCACCCTCACTATGTCTTTGGTCCTTATGAGAGACCGTCGTTCTTACATTTGCCAGGTGTCCCATAGAGGATCTTCTAGCGTCTAGTAGGTCTTGGGATACCCTTCATTCAATAAGTGAGATACTTTGGTCTATAAAGGAGTTTGCCCTCGTTATGAAGCAGTCTTGCTTCTGGTTCCTCTAGGGGACATGCTTCTGAGTTTAAAAATGTTTTAGAGTCTATATTACCCCAGGAGTTAGGGGGGTGGCCCAGCCCGGCCCTAATCGGCCTCTAACGGCCTAAAACGGCCCGATCTTTGCCTGGTCTTCGCCCGGGCGCGTCCCGCGTTCGCGTCAGGAGGCTAGGCTTAATAGGAAGGGGCGGGAAGAGGCACCAGGTGCGCGAGATGTTGTAGCGCAAGCACCTCTAGTCCTCGCAGTCCCGCTCCCGGTAGGTAGGGCGTGGTCTCCTCTCAAGCGGTAATGACCGAGCACACGGGCTCCCAGGTCAGAGGGCAAAGTCAGTGGAGATCAATATCCCAGGACGCTGAAGGGCTTCTGTCAGCACATGACTGCGAGCAGCTCCCGCGAAGCGGGGGCCGCGAGTCGTTTTGAAGTTCCCAGAAAGAAGGGGGCGGGAAGAGGCACCAGGTGCGCGAGATGTTGTAGCGCAAGCACCTCTGGTCCTCGGAGTCCCGCTCCCGGTAGGTAGGGCGTGGTCTCCTCTCAAGCGGTAATGACCGAGCACACGGGCTCCCAGGTCAGAGGGCAAAGTCAGTGGAGATCAATATCCCAGGACGCTGAAGGGCTTCTGTCAGCACACGACTGCGAGCAGCTCCCGCGAAGCGGGGGCCGCGAGTCGGTTTGAAGTTCCCAGAAAGAAGGGGGCGGGAAGAGGCACCAGGTGCGCGAGATGTTGTAGCGCAAGCACCTCTGGTCCTCGCAGTCCCGCTCCCGGTAGGTAGGGCGTGGTCTCCTCTCAAGCGGTAATGACCGAGCACACGGGCTCCCAGGTCAGAGGGCAAAGTCAGTGGAGATCAATATCCCAGGACGCTGAAGGGCTTCTGTCAGCACACGACTGCGAGCGGCTCCCGCGAAGCGGGGGCCGCGAGTCGTTTTGAAGTTCCCAGAAAGAAGGGGGCGGGAAGAGGCACCAGGTGCGCGAGATGTTGTAGCGCAAGCACCTCTGGTCCTCGCAGTCCCGCTCCCGGTAGGTAGGGCGTGGTCTCCTCTCAAGCGGTAATGACCGAGCACACGGGCTCCCAGGTCAGAGGGCAAAGTCAGTGGAGATCAATATCCCAGGACGCTGAAGGGCTTCTGTCAGCACACGACTGCGAGTGGTACAAAAGGTGGGGGTGATGGACAGAGCATCTGAACCAATCAAACACTCATCCTCAGTCAAAAGATCTGAGTTTAATCCATCACTGTTCTTTAGCCCACTCTGCCACTGGATTCAAGCAAGCCGGGCTGAAGACGGCTGCAATGCCAGAAACCGGTCCTCGGTAGCTTGTTTCCGGTCCAGGGACGGCATGGCTTGGCAATTCGGGCTGGACTGTTCCCATGAGGCACAGGGTCAGACTGATTTGCATATGGCCATGTCTGAACAGGGGTGGCAGAGGGGGCTAAAGAACGGTGATGGATTAAACCCAGATCTGTTCACTGGGTGTGAGTGTTTGATTGGTTCAGATGCTCCGTCCATCACCACCCCCTTTTGTACCGCTTTGTTCACCATAAGTTGGCAGGGTATGCTAAGACGTGAGTCCCTTGCTCACTTTGCCACTGGATTCAAGCAAGCCGGGATGAAGACGGCTGTAATGCCAGAAACTGGGCCTCGGTAGCTTGTTTCCGGTCCAGGGACGGCATGGCTTTGCAGTTCGGGCTGGACTGTTCCCATAAGGCACAGGGTCAGACTGATTTGCATATGGCCATGTCTGAACTGGGGTGGCAGAGTGGGCTAAAGAACGGTGATGGATTAAACCCAGATTTGTTGACTGAGTGTCAGTGTTTGATTGGTTTAGATGCTCCGTCCATCACCACCCCCTTTTGTACCGCTTTGTTCGCCATAAGTTGGCAGGGTATGCTCAGACGTGAGTCCCTTGCTCACTTTGCCACTGGATTCAAGCAAGCCGGGCTAAGGACGGCTGTAATGCCAGAAACCATTCCTCAGTAGCTTGTTTCTGGACCAGGGACAGCATGGCTTGGCAGTTCGGGCTGGACAGTTCTCATGAGGCACAGGGTCAGACTGATTTGCATATGGCCATGTCTGAACTGGGGTGGCAGAGTGGGCAAGAGAACGGTGATGGATTACACCCAGATCTGTTGACTGGGTGTGAGTGTTTGACTGGTTCAGATGCTCCGTCCATCACCACCCCCTTTTGTACCGCTTTGTTCACCATAAGTTGGCAGGGTATGCTCAGACGTGAGTCCCTTGCTCACTTTGCCACTGGATTCAAGCAAGCCGGGCTGAAGACGGCTGTAATGCCAGAAACCGGTCTTCGGTAGCTTGTTTCCGGTCCAGGGACGGCATGGCTTGGCAGTTCGGGCTGGACTGTTCCCATGAGGCACAGGGTCAGACTGATTTGCATATGGCCATGTCTGAACTGGGGTGGCTGAGTGAGCTAAAGAAAGGTGATGGATTAAACCCAGATCTGTTGACTGGGTGTGAGTGTTTGATTGGTTCAGATGCATCCGTCCATCACCAACCCCCTTTTGTACAATCCACAAGAGCATCTTATCAGCAGGTGGGAGTTTGGTGTAAGGTGGGCTCATGCCCACATGATATTGGTTTATCTGGGAGAAAATGATTTGATGCAGTTGACTGGCTTGGAATTGCTGAAAATAATAAAGATGGACTTTTATTTAATTAAAGTTGGAGCAGGCAGATGTGCTAAGATCTAGGTTGTTAATAGGTTGGGGTTGAGCAGGGAAGGTTAGGAACAAAGAGGTAGGGCTAAATAACCATAACTGTGAGGATTATTGGATACAGCCTGACGCGAGCCGGCTGGAAAGGAAGTTATTTTAGGGATAAGAATAGGAACTGATACCTGATATCTTCAGGTCTAGTTGGCGCTATGTAAAACACAAAAAAACTAGGAGGTTATTTAATTGACCAGTTAGAAGTTTGATGTTAAAGGAGGGGAAGGGGACCGTAAAGCATTAAGGGGTGGGAAATGTTAACAGGAGGGTGATGTCAGAGATTAATGTTAGTATGATAGTGGGGACATAATGTACAGCTAAACTGAAGAGTATGTAATGTGAGCTCTGCTTGTTTGCCAAATAAAGCAGACGCTTCCTAAAACATGTTTAGTATCAGGTGTCATTCTTCCACACAAGGCAATCTGTTGATCATGTATACTTTACCATGTGCAAACAGAACTGCAATATTTAATATTAATAGTAGTTATGTGAGTTTATTTTGTGGCAGAGTACATAAATCTCTAGGCAGTAAAATACAATACACATTATAAAAAGGTAAACATATTTTAAAAAGCAATAAAGGACATAATGTCAATGAATCAATGTGCTATTTGAATTGTTATTTATAGGACCTGACTCAGAGGGGAGGGAATTAAGTGTCTACCTAGATTAGGTAATGCAACCAGGATTTGAATAATCGCAGATTTAGAGTTGTGCCAATCTGTGGGAACTCTGCTGTGCTCAATATGCCAGATTCCCCAATGTTGTCACTATTAAATGAGAGTAAAACAGTACAGTACACTGGTGGTAAATTCACTGTATTAAGGGACAGAAATTAGATACGCTATTGCTGGTTTTCTATTCCGAAATCTCAGCATTGGAAACAATGTGCTGGCAGTTTAAAAATATATATAAAAAAAAACTTGTAGTATACCCATTCTCACATTTCTATTAGCATCATTCTGCAGATAGTAGAAGACTTCTCGCTTAGAGCAGGCCTTACCCCAATAAATATACCCTGTACCCCAAAACCCAAACCTATCCCTAAACCCTAAAAATACCCCTGTACCCCAGAACCCAACCCTAGCCCTGAACTCCATAAATACCCCTGTACCTCAAAACCCAAACCTACCCCTGAACCCTAAAAATACCCCTCTACCCCAAAACCCAAACCTAGCCCTGAACCCTAAAAATACCACTGTACCCCAAAACCCAAACCTACCCCTGAACCCTAATATACCTGTGTACCCCAAAACCCAACCCTAGCCCGAACCCTTAAAATACCCCTGTACCCCAAAACCCAAACCTATCCCTGAACCCTTAAAATACCCCTGTACCCCAAAACCCAAACCTACCCCTGAACCCTAAAAATACCCCTATACCCCAAAACCCAAGCCTAGCCCTGACCCCTAAAAATACCCCTGTACCCCGAAACCCATACCTATCCCTAAACCCTAAAACTACCCCGTACCCCATAACCCAAAACTATATATGAACCCTTAAAATACCCAAACACCCCAAACATATACCTCAGTACCCCAAAACATATACCCCTATACCCATACTTACCTTATCCAAACATTAAAAAAACATGCTTTTACCATTCATGCATTTACAACGAATTTCGTTGTAAATGTATGTGTGGTAAAAGCATATAAAATGTAATGCCATGCGTTATAATGGCATTGCGGAGTCATGGTACTTTCGTAATGAAAGTATGCGGAGTGATGGAATGCGGAAAGAAAGTTGCGGAATAATGGGTGTTTACATTGGTGGCACGGCGGCCCACATCTCCGGCAACATACTCATATTTTTTCATCACCCATTTGAAAAATGCACAGGTCTCTCTCATTGATGGCCAGCTCCGACATACACTTTTAGACTCACCTCCTGCCACAAGTTCTAGAATTGCGAACTTTAGAGCTGGGGAGCTACGTTCGAATCTCGGCATCAGCTCAACATCCTGTGATTCCAGGCAAATCGCTTTGTCTCCCCGTGCCTACCACAAATGAATGTGTTCTTCTGTAATGTAAAATGTGCTCATGCCATGTTGTCGAGTTCGTGCTATATAATATTGCAAGGAAAAATAAAGTAGGGAAACTCGAGTTCACACACTACTGAACGCGCACTCTTAAGTGCATCAGCAGTGCACTGTGAATCGGAGCGTATCACAGGCCTGTCACAGATAAGAAATGCTATCAAAATGAAATCCTACAAAACAATATACTACTGGCCGGCAGCAATGCATACCCGGACAACGTTGGGACGGGCTGCTAGTATTGAAGCAAAAGAAATAAAAACAGTCAAAAAATCCGCCAGGCAGAAGAACATCAAGCAAGACAAAGTCCCATGGGAGTAGCCGAGAGATTCATGTGAAATCGATTTCAAAACCTTCGAAGATGAAAATCCAGAAGGATCATGTGGAGGTGGAAGCACCAGTAGAGGGCGCTGGAACTACAGAAAAAAAAATAGGGTGGGTTAAAACTAGCGGTGGGAAAATGCTTGCCTCCATTTCTTTAATAAAATACTGCCTTTCTTACACCAAGGCTAGGAAAATCAAAATGTTATTACAATACCGGAGGCTCATATTATGCTTGTTCAAAGCAATGCAACAGAATCAGATACATGAGCAATAGGTTTACAATAGAAAGTTTTGAATGCATTAACGTTTGACCAATCTGCAGATTTGAGGATGTCGTGCAAACCTGCACTGGCCCAAAAGGTACAAGCAGCCCTAGCTCCTCTGGCTGAATGGGCCCCAAATGAAGAAATATTGATCCTAGCCGAGGACATGATCCATTTAACCCAAAGGGCTAAAGAGGGGGAGGAAACAGGCGCCATGGGTTTCTGATAAGAAATCAATAACTGAGAAGAAGAGGAGGACCTCAAATCTGCAGTTCGTGAAAAGCATGATTTTAGGCAATTTCCAACTTATAATTTAGGCTGAGAAGGGAAAAAGGGATAATGAACAGTAGATAGATTAATCTTGGTATGTCTATGAACCTGAAAAATAACACCATGAGGAAGATATTGAAAAGAAGACACATCCAAAGTTCTAACAACCGAAACACGGTTCAGAAATATTAAACACAGTAACATAGTTAATTTTGCAGATAACTGTTTGAGAGAGAGAAACACATTGTCTTGCCATGAAATAGGCAAAATCAAAACCAAATTGACATCCCATAATGTTCTGTACTTACGTAGAGGAGGATTTACATAACGTACTCCCTTTAACAGACGGCAAGCCAAGGGATGCTCTCTGATGGGACTTCCATCAAAACGGATGTGTTCAGCAGAAATGGAAGCCCTCTATGTATTGATAGTGCAGAAGGCTTTTCCCTGGGAAGCAAGAGAGGCAAAAAAATTGACCACAAGAGTTACATCTGCCGAAACGGGTTCTGAATTCCTGTCCAAACACCAACTATTCCAGTCCAATCAAGCTGATTTGTGGAGTCTGGACATCCCAGGGGTCCAAGGTTCCTGGTTAAGAAGGATAGCTTCTACTGAAATTCCTTGGGTTCTCCAGGTAGACCCCAAATCCTCCAAAGGATACGAAAGAGTAAGCCCTGAAGGATCATATTGTGTGGAAGGCCCTGGGGATTAAGTAAGAGATTGTGAAAGTGAGAAAGCCAAACTGGGAGGTCAGATGAGAGCTCTAATAGAGTCAGAAACCAAAGTTGGGTCTGCCAAAAGAGAGTTATTAGGACCAGACCAACAGAGTGTTCTCTGCGAGCTTGCCCCCGAACTCGAGCAAATAGACGGAGGGAGGGAAAGGAAAAGAGAAGCGAATAAGGCCAGGATTGGAGAAGGGCATCTGTTGCAAGAGCTTGGGAGTCGGGTCTCAAATTGAAAAAGACAGGAAGTTGGGTATGGAGACGGGAAGCAAAAAGATCTATTGACATGGTGCCAAAGACTGAAGTAAGATAATTGAACACCGAAGGAGGCAGATGGCAATCGTTTGAGTTGTGTAGATGTCTGGATTACCAATCTGCCACTACATTCAATTTGCCAGGAAGGTAGATAGCTCTGGCTGAAATTTGACGTTGAAAACAATATTCCCAAAGGTATTTGATGAGATCCGCTAAAATCCTAGATTTTGTTCCATTCAGATGGTTTATGTATCGGACTGCTGTCAGATTGTCCAAGTGTAACAGAATTGCAAAGTTTGCCTTGTCTTTTGTAAAGGACTGTAAGCATCTATAAAGTGTTGATATGCTAGAATGACTCCAGAGGAGACCATGTACCTCCAGCCGAGAACTGACCATGTCTTGCGCCCTGTCCCGTCCGACTTGCATCATATTCTAAAACAAGATCTAGGGTGGGAGAGAAAATCGTTCTCCCGTTCCAAGGGTCTAAGCGTGTCAGCTACCAGAATAGTTCTTTCTTGGACACTGGATCTAAAGAAATGGGGTCTGAATAGGCGAGACCCCTGTAAAGGTTACGGATCTTTCAACACTGGAGGGCACAATAGTGAAGAGGACCTAGAAAAATTGCTTGAATTGAGGAGGCCAAAAGGCCTACCAGGCGGGCTAACAATCTGCGTGAAAAGTGGGAGAGAGAAAGAGCATGACAAATATCTTTTTTGATAAGAGCCACTTTTTGGAGAGGTAACTGCAAAACAGAGAGAGAGGTATCTATTAGAATACCTAAAAACTCGAGTTGACAGGAAAGAATTAAATCTGAATTTGTAACATTGATAAGAAAGCTGAGTCGAAGAAGCAAGTCCTGACAAAACTGTAAGTGAGTTATCAAAATCTCCTTGTCTTGAACCATGATCAAGAAGTCATCAAGATAAATGATAAGTCTGTCCTGTGCATTCTTAGGATCGCTACCACAGGTTTGAGAATCTTGGAAAAGCACCAAGGGGCTGAAGAAAGACCGAAGAGAAGAGTTTTGAAGTGGCAAAATGAAGTTCTCCATTGGAACTGGAGACATTTCTTGTCAGAAGGATGCATCAGAACAGTAATGTAGGCATCTTGAAGGACTAATCTGACCATCGAATCGTACTGAGATGGAGAATGTTCTCCATTTTGAAGTGATGATAGACCTTGAATTTGTTGAAGAATTTTACTTTTAAGAGGAGGCAAAATATTTTGTTTTTCTTCTGAACTAAAGGAATTGTGCTGAGAAAACCTGACGGATCGAAATCTGCTTGTTCTATGGCTTGTTTGGTTAACAGGGAGGTAATCTCATCTTGTATCAGGAGCGATTGCTCTTGGGAAAAAAGAAGAGGAAGGGGACGATGGGATTGGAGCTGTTGTTGATAAAGTTCTGTAAGGTAACCTTGTACCGACTGATTCACCCAGGGATCTGAAGTTAGTGATATCCCAGCATTTAGACAATTCGCTAATCTGCCTCCTATGGAAGGGAGGCCAGAAATTAAATGACTTACCTGAGTACTGGTCTCCTTTAGTCCTGTATCCCCTGGAACGGAAGCCTCTGGAGCATCGTGGATAGAACTGGGGTTCCCTGTGTAGGCATCAAGCTGGGATTGGTAGTCGAAGGAGCCTCTGGAGAGGGATGACCTCTTTTGTTGAAACGGACAACAAAATGGCTTCTGCCTTTGCTGGCCCTGGCAAAAACCAGCAGAGAGAAAATCTTCTTTGAAGAGAGTTAGGCTTTGTCCATTCTGGCAAAAGTAGAAACATATTTTCCTATGTCTCTTATAAAAGAGTCTCCAAATAGATGGCCATTAGCCTGAGGACCCTCTTCCTTAGTGGACAAACTGCTATGTTTGGTGGTTAATCTTTGAAAGGAGGCTCTCCCTTCATTCCTGTGAAATATGAGCATTGGCATTGCCAAGAATACAGACAGCTCTTTGAGCCCAGTGGAGAAAGTTTCTGGATCCACCTGCGTACCTTCAATCTTAGCTTCTTCCGCTAGATCCAAAATCCTGGTGAGAAGACTCACTAAATCCAAAACACGATCCTGATAATTGGACCGGACCCTGTCAACACCCTTCTTAGGGTCTTTGCCATGTTCAGAAAAAAACATCAACATATTGGGGTCAATAACAGGGTGGAAGTTACACTGCTGGGCAGGAAGAGACAAGGAGATTCAGATTTTAATTTGTTGCAGAAGGACTTGTCAAGAGCGTGGCGAAGGTAAAAAGAAACATAATCAGCCACATGCTCTAAAGGGAACCATTCAGTAGAGTTGGGATGGTGAATGAAGAAGGGGGTCAAGCATGGGTTCACCAAGATGATCCGCCAAATCGTTAGACACTGGGTGAACTACACCACCGTCAGAAGGAGAAATTGTATGCCTTTTCTCCGGAGGCCCATATAATGAAGAATCAGACAATCCATGTAAAGTATCATTGATGACATCATCATCATCATCACCTACAGTGTATTTGAGGTAGGAAATAATTAAAGGAGACAAAGAGAGCCCTAAAAAAGAAACCTCTTGAGTGGGAGGACCAGAAATCAGTGAAACATCTTTTTTAGCAACACCAGAGATGGCTACTTGTTTCTCACCGTTTTTAGAAGGGATTTTAGAGAACGAAAGCAATTTTGACAAGGATGGTTCTAAACATTAGCCTGAAGACCCTCTACCTTAGTAGACAAACTTCTATGTTTGGTGGTTAAGCTTTAAAAGAAGGCTCTTCCTTCATTCCTGTGAAATATGAGCATTGGCATTGCGAACAATACAGATAGCTCTTTGAGCCCAGTTGGATAAAGTTTCTGGATCCACCTGCGTGCCTTCAATCTTAGCTTCTTCATCTAGATCCAAAATCCTGCTGAGAAGACTCACTAAATCCAAAATACGATCCTGAAAATTTGACCGGACCCTGTCAACACCCTTCTTAGGGTCTTTGCCATGTTCGGAAAAAAACATCAACATATTGGGGTCAATAACAGGGTGGAAGTTACACTGCTGGGCAGAAAGGGACAATGAGATTCAGATTTTAATTTGTTGCAGGAGGACTTGTCAAGAATGTGGGGAAGGTAAAAAGAAACATAATCAGCCACATGCTCTGAATTTGAACCATTCAGTAGAGTTGGGATGGTGAATGAGGAAGGGGTCAAGCATGGGTTCACCAAGATGATCAGCCAAATCGGTAGACGCTGTCAGAAGGAGAAATTGTACGCCTTTTCTCCGGAGGCCTACATAATGAAGAATCAGACAATCCATGTAAAGTATCATTGATGACATCATCATCATCATCTACAGTGTCTTTGAGGTGGGAAATAATTAAAGGAGAGGAAGGGAGCCCTGAAAAAGAAACCTCTTGGGTGGGAGGACCAGAAATCAGTGAAACACCTTTTTATGAACACCATAGATGGCTACTTGTTTCTTTTTTAGCAGGGATTTTAGAGAAAGAAAACATTTTTGACAAGGATGGTTCTAAAGATTTTATACACATCCAGCATGGAAACCGCAACAGATTGTTGCACAGAATTTTTTTATAAAGTATTTTAAATCCTTGAATGCTTGAGATTCTCCCTCCTCAGACATAATAAAAAATAAAAAATGAAATGTCAAATAAATAACTGTAAAAATACATTGAAGCAGGGAAAGTGTATGATAAATGAAAATAACCAATGAAATAATGGGTTAACTTGAGAAAAAATGAATAAGGTGAGTGGTTTAGGTAAGGTGGGTATGACAGGAAGTTGCAGAGTGAAGGGAGGAGGCAGCCGAAGTGAGGAGTGAGATGTGACCGGATGGAAGGAGGTACACAGCTGACGCATGAACCTATGGGAAAAAATAGCAAGGAGCACTGAAAGTGGCCAACTTAAAGTCGAGAAATCGCCAAAGGGCAAGGAGCGCCGAAGGCAGCTGGTTCCCTGGAGAGAACCGCAAACAGGCTGCAAGACGTTCGACAACCAGGAATGACTTCGCAATGGATGCACAATTGACCAACGGAATGAAAAGAAATCGAGGGAAGGAGCGCACATGCTCAACCACAGAACACACAGTAAAGGTACAAGTAAGCAACCGGCTATAAATATGAAATAATAACAATACATTATTCAACAACATAAAATGTAAAATAACAGACTTATCTTGACTGCGAGCAGCAAGAAAAGAGGATTTGCTGTTCTCAGTCAGGATAATTATTTGGCTAACTTGATATCCTATTGGTGTTTCTATTGCGAGATCCTTTTATAGTTTTTTCTCTCACATGTTTGTGGATCATGTAGTTTCTTTTTGATTGGCTGCTATTATTGAATAGCAATAAAAGACTGCATAACATGAGCCTCCGGCCTTGTAATAATATTTGGGGATTGCCATGCCTGACATACTATAAATTGGACAGGTCAAATAACTGCCATTGTCAATGATGGGAAGCATTGATGTCTTGAAGATTGTGGAACTGAACAAACTATTTTAATGAATTGCAAATATTTTCCTTTGGTTGTATGTCAGCATCCTCTAACATAAATATCATGGCCTAAGTAAGGTTTACAATAATATTCCTCCATTTGATGCAGATTTTCTATCATTATCAACAATAAGGAAACATTTTTGTAAACAATATTCAGGGCACAGTATTTTAGTTGCACGTTATTTAGGCCACAATATTCTGGTATCATAAGCTCCAGTTAGATGTTCATCAATCCAATTTCTGTGGTGGATGCTGATCTCTAATATGGGGCACTATTAATGGGCTGGCAATTACATCACATATGAAGAGTGTTTTCTGGAACAGTAAGTATCACTGACAGATACGTTTCAAAACAGAGGATTGGTGACAGTGGAATTGTGATTAACCCCCCTTTTCGTTAAGGATGGGTACTAAGTGGTGGTTCCCCCCAACAGGTGTGTTGCTAAAGGTTTGGAGAGATAATAATTCATTGATGACCTATGAGATGCCTAGGTTGCATTCTATGCTTTGTTCCTTCAGAATTTGTGGATTTTTGAAGATTTGTGACCATTTGAGGACAACATATTTAAGTTGGGAATGCCTTTTTTATATCAAAATTATGAGGTGAAGTCTGTAAAATAATATATACTTTTCTATCCGGAGCTTGGATTTACGCATCATTAGACTCTGTACTAGACCTGTTCCCGAAGGCAGCTAAAAAGTTAATTTCATGCAAGTGTCTCTATTGACAACCAGATGGAGGATCTCATGGATGTGTTCCAACCCTCCATTAGTGCCTTTATGAAAAAATACTTGCTAGAGTTCTGAGTACTGGAAGATCAGCTGCAATCCACTGTAGTTATAGAAGGTCACAAAGATATTACCATAGATACCTTGAATCTTTTTATTTTTCAAAACTCTTTTTATTGAGTCAGCAGATATAGTAATTGCAAGCATTACAAAGTAGAGAAAGCATACAATAGTCAGTATATTGATTTCTAAGCAGGTGACTATTATATAGCATTTATAAAACAAAAAAAAACGGGTACGTAAACAACAGTCCCAAACATTCTTAACATTCTTAACATCTGTGTCGTATACTGCATTACAAAACCCTGGTCATGCCCATCAAGCCTATCTATGTACATCATATCTAACACAACAGCCTGACTACCCTGTGATGTATCTCTATATGGTTTCAACAGGTTGTGGCGGAGGAGGTTCCAGTAAGAGACGCCTAAAATCCGCCCATCGTTTCCATATTGTAAAGTGATCCAAAGCCACCCTTGCGCTGTAACAATGGGCTGCTCCTGACCCATGCATCAGTCGAGGCCCACCCTCCAAGTGCTCAATTTAGGTGGAGCGGGATCTTTCCATCCCCTTGCAATATCCCTTTTAGCTAAGGTAATACCCAAGAACACTAGATGTCTTTAGTAGACGTTACCCCTAATTTTGTCAGTGACATGTAAAAGAACAAGCTTAGGAGAGAGAGGTATGTCCCAGCCTAATACTTCAGATAAACAATGAATAACCCCCCTCCAAAACTGGCCCAGTACAGTACAGCTCCAAGTTGTATGTAGTAGCGTACCTTCCTCGCTGCCACAATGTAGTCACATAGGGGAGCCCATCAGACCCGCCCTCCAAAGTCGATATCTAGTTAAATAGGCACGGTGTAAATGTTTGAATTGGATAAGCGTAAGATGGGATGCAATTGCAGTGTACCTTGGGTACTCCAGGGCTTCTCTCCAGTCATCACTGTCTAGGGGACCCAAGTCTGTCTGCCATTTATCCCGGAGGGGATCTAAAGTTGTGGAAATATTCGTCACTGTTTGGTAAATTTTTACGGTTTTATGATCGCCTAAATCCCCCATAAACATTTTGGCCTCAATAGGGTTAAATTCGGGAAGGGATTATAGGTGCATAATATATGGGACTAAGGCATGTTTTAAATTGCAAGTATTTATAGAATTGTGTATGTGGCATGTCATATTCATGTCTGAGTTCTTGGAAGGATTTCATCGTGGTGCCATGCATAACATTATCCAATGTGGATATGCCTATAGCGTCCCATTGTTTAAACCCTACTAATGCGGTCACTTGTGGCATAAGGCCGATCTGCCAGAGAGGGGTCTCCCCCGTCAACCACCTCAACCACCCCACCCTATGCAGTGATTCTGTCCTCACTCCGAAAATTACTCATGTAGCTGGCTCCAGCTTACGCAGCTCTCTCGGCATGTAGAGCAGTCTGTGTGGCAACATATCTCCCATCAGCCATTTCTCTACCCGATAGGTCGGATCATTGCTAATTCCATACCACCAATCGTTCAAGACCAAGAGGTTGGATGCTGCATGATACGATTGAATATCAGGGGTCGCTATACCACCACAGTAGATTGATTGAAAGCATGTTTTATGTGGTACCCTTGCGGCCTGATCCTGCCACAGAAAGAGACTCAACCTGGAGTTTGTTTTGTGGTACAAACGTTTGTCCAAATGGGCAATCTTTTGAGCAGGGAGTACACATAATGACAGTGGACCAATGGTCCAAGGGAGAGGTAAACACATATAGGAATCTTGTATTAATGTAATGAAAATTGCAAACTTTTTCTAAAAAGTTAAGTAATGTTTTAGACTGTATGGCCGAAACTGTGCAAAAGATTGGAGGTCATTGATATACAAAAATAGGATAGGCTCATGTGTATGAACTTCTATATGCCCAAAACTGTGGGATGTATGGTAATTTTGTGTTTCTTTGAAACCTAGAATCAGTCCTGAGGAAGATGTACCACAAAACAAGCCGAAACGCTGCGTCGACTACTTTAAGATTCTTTGTTTTAATTAAAATTGTTTTATATGTTTTTATAAATTGTTATGATAGTGAATCTTTTCATGTGTTTTTAATTGCCGTATGAACTTTTGTATACTCAATAAGAGAATAAAATTGTAAATTTTTTACCATATTACGTTTTGTCATGAGCCTCAATAGCTAAAATGTCAGTAGTGCTAAAACCTCATACGTATGCTTTATGTTCTGTGCACTGATTTAATTTAAAGAAGTTTATGTTGTTGCCAGTATTATGCACGGACTTTTTGTAACTTTGCCTCTCCCGCTGCAAGACAGCCTGTCTGTGACACACACCACTATTTACACTACACATGTAGGATAACCTTAGAGTATCCACCTAAGTAGGACGTTTTTGTCTTTCCCTAATGAACAGTACCATGTCATCAGCATACAGCGATATATTGATTGGCCACAGCATAAATCGCAATGCTGACGCCCCATGGCACTGTCTAATGCCAGCGGCTCGAGCATCAGGGAGACCCCCTGCTATGTGCCCCTTCAGATCTGTATTGGATCAGATGTAGCCCCATCTATCCAGACTCTCCTCACAGGGCCTGTTTACAACAGACATACCCATTTGCAGTATACCTCAGGCAGCCCCATTCTTTGCAATATCCTGAACATATAACTCCACTCTATGGAGTCAAATGCTTTATCAGCATCTAACATAACTGCTGCAGCTTGGAGGTCAGGGTTAAGTTGGTGGTACAAGGCACAAATTGCATGCAAGTTATGCGATTTAGATCTATTCAATATAAATCCAGATTGGGCTGGAAGGACCATATTTTGCAGCACTGGTTGGAGTCTTGTGGCCAGTATCTATAATTATGAGCGACAAGGGCCTGTATGACTGACATCTCGACAGAGGCTTATCCTGCTTAAGGAGGGTAATTATCAGGGCTCTCGACAGAGGCTTATTCTGCTTAAGGAGGGTGATTATCAGGGCTTCCGGAAGTGTGGGTGGTAGCCCTTCCTTTTTGTTTGCTTCCTCATACATATCTAACATGTGTGGTATTAACCCATCCGCAAACTCTTTGTAGAATTCTCTGGTAAGTACGTCCTGACCTAGGGCCTTCCTGTTCAGCAGGGCCTGTATGGCTCCATGGATCTCAGCCTCCTCTATTGGTTGACTCATGTAGTCCTATTTCCTGTTGGATAGCCAAGGGAGCGCAATATCTGCCAGAAAGGCTCAATTCTCTATAAAGAAGATCTTTGGCTCCACAGTTTTTGGCATGGGCAATAAAGGAAGGAATCACTTTACTGGTTGCTATGCCTCCAGAGGAAGAAATTACCACAGATGCTCCTATGGATTTCCTCAAGCATACAAGCCCTAATTCTTTCTCTAAAGAGAAAGCAGCTTCATGAACAGGATTTTCCATCAAAAAGGAGTCCAAAATATAGGTAAGAATTTAACATTCTGACCTTCATTCCATAGCGGGCCATCTAGCATTTTTTGCTGCTGGCTTGGTACAAGGTCACTTCAGATCTTTGGGCTCTACAAACAGTTCAAGGCTATTACATAGAGCGTTATCAACACCCCATCCAGATATCCCTCCTCCAGCCACTAAAATGTACCCAATTTCAAATACAATTGATAAATGTAGAATTTCATTTGCTCTTTCTGAAGAATGCAATGGAACTGATGGACCTTTACTAAAGGATTTCTCTGTTCGATATTCCTTGTCCAAAAGAAAAACAAAGCATATCACCCATGATAAATCTAAAAACATTCAACACCTTTGTGGTCTACAGTATTTCATGGTGGAAACTATCATTGATCTCAGAGATTCTTTGTTAGAGGGCGAAAGGATGGACCAGCTGGACCTCCAAGATGCATATCTCACTATTCCAGTTCATCAGTTTTACAGGAAATTCCTTCAGTTTCAACTGCAGACTCTTTTTTCTTTTTTCCAATTCAAAAGACTTCCTTTCGGTCTCTTTACAGCACAATAGTGCTTCATGTAGATAATGAGACAAGTGGTGGCTCATTTGAGAGCTCAAGGAATCAGATTAATTGTCTATCTAGATGATTTTCTTATCATGGCCCAAGAAGAAACCTCTTACAATCTCACTTGAAACTTGCCTAAGTCTACTAAAGTCTATGGGTTTCCTAGTGAATGTAGAAAAATCTTCTCTCATTCCCTCAACCCAGATGGAGTTTTTGGGTTGATAGACTTGTTCGCATCTCATTTGAACACTCAACTTCAAGTCTTTTTCAGCTGGAGGCGATATCCTCAAGCTCTGGCAATGGATGCCTTTCTTCATGATTGGTCTCTTCAACTCGATTATGCCTTTGCACTGTTTATTATGATAGCAAGAGTTCTAGCCCAAATTCCCTGCCAGCAAGTTTCTTTGGTATTAATAACACCCTCAACCTTGGAACCCTGCGGTTTTGGAGTTGTCAGTCGATTATCCTTTTATAAACAATAAAAAATGAAAATGATTGTCAAAAGATGGTCCTTAAACAATTAATCCAGATTACAAAGAAATGAAATACAATAAATACATTAGGCGAGGGGTTACACCGCCTTACAAAAACTCCCTTTCAAATGTCAAGTGTGGCAAGCAATAAACATGAAGCTTATATAAGAGTTACATAAATACATAAAAAAAAAGAAAATTACAGATCCACCTGAGTTGTATTTTTGCAGCTATTCAAACAAATGAACCCATACAAAAGCATATTGCAGAACGATATAATAGGAGAAAAGAAAACAAATGAAATCAACTTAGATCATCATGTTGATCCCAACTAAGGTGTCAATTACGATGTTGTTTGGAAAGGCACCGAACAGCATTCGATTAGTCCGAATCCGATTCGGAACCCGCCTTTCCGACCGACCCAGACACTTTTCCGAATGACCAATTACGATGGCTGGAAAGTGTTCTGACTGTCCGGCTCGGTTCCGAAAGGCATTGGATGTAACCAAGTCAGTCGGAGCCGAATCGTTGTGGTCCATGAACCACGTTTCTAGCTGAGCAATTAGGATGCCAATTTTGGACAGCCTTTCCAAATCAGTTGTTCCGACACAGATCAGCTGTCAGAATCTGACGTTGGGGGCCCGTAGCTGGACCCCTTCACCAGGTGCCCTCCTAATTGGGGTTGTGGGGGTACCCTTGGGTGCCCCTTCCCATGCAGGCACAGTGTGGCAGGCACAGGGTGCAAGGTTTTCCCCAACCACCCCTTTTGTCAATGTGAGCCTGTCTTCTTGTTCGGAACACAGGCTCTCATTGAAGTCAATGCGAGTCTGACTGAACGATGTCCAGAAGCATCATAATCATTTGGTCGGACTCGCAGAACCCGATTTAGTCGTAAATGATTCTGAAACCGATTTGGTTGTAAGAGTTTCCGTATTACATCGTAATCGCCCCTTAAGCCTACTCCATACACGTTCAAAGTGAGCTTTTGGGTAGCACCAAGCTCTCAAGATTCTATTTCAGGACCTGGCTAAAGATCGATGGACTCTCAGTATACCCTTGTGAAATACAACACTATGTTAACACACGATTCTCCAGCTCGAAAGCAAATAAAAATTGGTTTTCCTGATGCAAGGGTATCAAAATGAATGCTTGATACAAATCAATCACTGCAAACCATTCCGCTTTGCAAAAAATTTGAAATAAGATCACAGATGGATTCGGTACTGCAGGACAACATAGAATCACAATTGTGTTGACTTTTTGTAGGTCCTGCACAATCCTATACTTCCCACTCGGTTTCTGTAATCCCATTATAGGTGAAATACACGGACTTCCCATGATCTCCTTTAGGATGCCCTGCACAACCATTGACTCAATCACTGTTGTAATTCCTGCCAACATTTCCGGGGTCAGGATGTACTAAGGCGTTCTTTGAAATTCCGCACCCGGCTTGATCTGTATGTGGACCGGTTCAACCGCTCGAATCAGTCCTATCTCTTCTACTGTGAAATCCCACACCACAGGAGAGATGATGTCTCTCAGATCGTATGACATGTTATCCACTGTTAGCATGGGAAACATGTCTACACAAGGATTTTGGTCAGCCAATTTGAATGCGATGTCATCATCATTGGTCTGCAATTCTACTCCATTCGTCATGCAATAGATGGTACAGTTTAACTTACCCAAAAGATCACGTTCCAACAAACAGACTGGACTTGAGTCGCACACTACAAACTGGTGTTGATCCTGAAAGGTTCCTATTCACACAAGTATCTCATCTGTCAAGGGGTTAGTCATTCTCCTATTGGCAAATCCTACAACTTGGATCGATTGTTCCAAGAGGGGTAGGTTTGGGACTGCTGCAAATCTCACAGTAGAAAGGGTAGCATCAGTATGGATCGGGGGCGTGGCTTGGACACCGAAGGGAATGGCTGCGTGAGCCCGGAGCTCCGCGCCCGATCCCCAACGAAATCCTGCATAACGACACGGAACCCGCTGTGTCTGGAGATCCCTTACAAGCAACAGTCATCGGAGGGTCACGGGAACCCCGGGAGCGGAGCGGATCGCTGCTCCGAGAGCTCTAAGCCCTGAAAACGGGATCGGAGGCTGCCGTGCTGACATAGCCCAAAATGGCAGACGGGGCTCGGAGTTGAGCCGGGAAATTCGGAAGGGGAGCAGGGGCACTCTTCAGGAGCAACATATGGGCAGAGGGGCATCGGCGCCTCGTCAATTGGGCTCCCTGACGGCAGCTGGGGGATAATCTACCATCGGCGAGTGACACCGGATCCCACGCCTAGTGCACGGTCGGAAGAGATCGCTAAAATGGCGGCCGTCCTCCATCTCCGCAACAAAGGACCTGCGGCTCCTGGCGACGGGCGCAATCTCCGGTGACCGGAGCGGGCTGGAGGCATTGCCTTGAGGACTCGCCGGCGGAGGAAACATCGCGGGTGCCCCACCGAGGCGCCGACCATCAAACCCCCGGAAACAGGAGCTGAGCATACCCTACGGCACCGAGGAGGAGAGCAGCGAGCCGAGGGGTAGGCAAGCGGGAGATCTCTATCTACACCCCCCTGATAAAGTGTCTCCTCCTCAATACGAGGTCGTTAGTTAAACATAGCTCAGAAATTGCCGAACATATCCAGGATGCAGGCATACAAATCGCATTCATCACGGAAGCCTGGACTGATGCTGCATCAGGGCCAGACATAGTTAAAGCCACCCCCCAAGATTTTATCTGCTACACCCAAAACAGGGACAAGAGGAGAGGGGGCGGGCTAGCCGTCATTTACCATAAAGATATCAGAGGCTCCTTTCAACCCGGTCCCTCTGAACTTGACGAATCCCTGCTGTTCAACTTCACCCTCTCTAATCACCAGTCCTTCAAGGGTTGCCTTATTTACAGGCCCCCAGGTGAGAAAACTAAATTTCTAGCAGCCTTAAGTAAACTACTAGAAGCAGCTGTCTGCTCCCAAAGATTCACTCTGTTGGGTGATTTTTATTTCCACCTGGAATGCAAGACATCCTCAGACACCCAGGAACTTACTGACCTACTGGCTGGGATCGATATGCAGCAACTAGTTACTGATCCCACCCACAGAGCAGGACATACCCTAGACGGGATTTTTTCCAATCTGCCTAATCTGAAAGTCTCCCTGGTCCTACCAGTTTTCTGGTCCGACCATTCAGCAATCCACTTTGCAATTTCCCTCACCACTCCTGAAAAACCAGGCAACAAAAGAATCATCCCGAAACTAGTTAGGAAATGGAAAAACATCACTGGGGACTCGCTAAACAACGCCTTAAATAATTCACTGACCCTCTTCCCAACAACGTGGAGGAAGCAGCTAAGTCCTATACTACCTGGCTGGACCAGGCTTGCCTACTATTAGCCCCCCCCAAAACCCCTCATTCTACTCGGGCTAGGCCTGCCGCCCCGTGGTTCACAGATCAAATAAGGGAAATCAAAATAAGGTGCAAAAAGCTCGAAAAAATCTGGCGTTCAAACTACAGGGAATCGGACAAGAAAACCCTCAACGCGGAACAAAGACACTACAAGGAAAAAATCCTGCAAGCGAAAAAAGCCTTTCTTACTAGACAGATAGAAGACGCTGCCAACACCCCTAAAGAACTGTTCCTTACGGTCGCCTCCCTTGCCAACCCCAAACCCTTTGAAATTCCAGCAAGCCTTACACTTTGCGAAAGTTTGGCAACCTTCTTCCGTGAGAAGGTGGAGAACATCTTCCTCCCCCTAGACAAGCTAGTGAAGTCCCCCTCACTGAGGGAGACCTCTGAGCCCGCCAGATCTGAAACCACGCTTCAATACTTCCTGCCCATCACGGAAAAGGAAGTGAGGAGTCGCTTACATGATCCCTGCCCTACAGCAATAACGAAACTGGCACCAGATGCAATTGTCAGGGGCCTCACTCCTCTCCTTAACCAGATGCTGGAGATAGGTGAATACCCCTCAAGGTGGAAGCAAGCCTCCATCCTACCCTTGCTAAAAAAACCCAATCTAGACATCACTGAGATGAACAATTATCGCCCAATTGCCAGACTCCCCCTCCCGGCCAAAATAATAGAAGGTCACCTGAATGCTCAACTTAGTTCCTTCTTAAAATCAGCAGATGTACTTGATTCCTCCCAACACGGATTTCGGGAGGAGCACAGCACGGAATCCGCCCTGATTAAATCCATGGAAGATATCAGGCTGGTGATGGATGCAGGGGGCAGAGCAGCCCTGATCCTATTGGACCTCTCTGCGGCCTTCGACACGGTCCACCATAAACTACTGGTGGACCGGTTGAGGGCCTGTGGAATTCAGGGAAAGGCTCTAAAAATCCTTCAAGCCTTCCTATCTGATAGATCCCAGACAGTGGCACTGGGCAGCTACGAATCACGTCCTTTTGTACTTCCCTGTGGTGTCCCCCAGGGGTCCTCTTTAAGCCCAACCCTTTTCAATGTGTATGTGTCTACCCTCGCCCCGGTAATTCGATCGTTCGGCTTTCAACTCACGGCATACGCCGATGACACACAGATTGTGGTGTCCCTTCTTCCCGGCAACACAGAAAACACCGCAGACAGATTTAGAAACTGCATGTCTGAAGTAGGCCACTGGATGGCTCAAAGCTGTCTTAAGCTAAATTCCTCAAAGACCGAGGTCCTGCTCTTTGGTGCCAAAGATAACTTCTGGTCCCCGAGATGGTGGCCAGACGAAATGGGACCTCTCCCAGAGCCGGTGGACAAAGTGAAGAATCTTGGGATTATGGTGGATTCCACCCTGACTTTCAAATCCCAGGTGAACGCCCTCTCCTCCTCTCTTCACTTTACACTCAAAACCATCAGAAAAATTCTACCATATCTGGAGAAGAAACATAGGAAAACAATTGTCACAGGTCTAGTGCTTTCACGCCTAGACTATTGCAACAGTCTGATGCTAAACGCCCAGCAGAGCGTACTCAATAAACTCCAACTACTGCAAAATGCAGCCGCCCGCCTAATCACTGACACACCCAAATTTTCCTCGGTATCCCAAGATCTGGTAAAATTACACTGGCTACCCATCCGTAAAAGAATCACTTTCAAGGCGGTATGCATGGTTTTCAAAGCCCTCCACGATACAGGCCCCAGGCACCTGAAATCTCTTTTCCGCTGGCATAAACCAGCAAGAACTCTGAGGTCAGGACAACTTGCCCTGGTCACAGTCCCCAGAACTAAAAAAGCTCGCTGGGGTGGTAGGAGCTTTTCTCTTGGAGCGGCAGAGGCCTGGAATAAACTCCCACTTGTGCTCAGACAAACTCAGGACCTGATGGTCTTTAGAAGAGGACTCAAAACATGGCTCTTCACTCTGTAAGCACGCTCCTTCACACCAGCCTATCCTTCTAGCGCCAGGACACCTCCGGGTAACAGAGCGCTCTACAAATGTGTAAAATAAATAAATAAAAATAAATCTCCTCCGCTCGGGGAGAGCAATATTGGTGCGGCGCTGGGGTCGCGGACTCTGCCGAATCAGGGCGATTGGATAGGCGACCAGCAATGCAAGGCAACTGGACCCCGGAGTAGCGCTGTAACACCGGCAAATGAAAGGGTGGCTGCCCAGCGAGTACGGCACTGTGGGAGGCACATGGTCGTGTCAGTTTACCGAAGTGCTCCTTATGTGTCCCCGCTTTGACTGGGCGGACCTGGGAAAAGCATTACTAGCGGCAGTACTACAGAGTGTCATAACGCCGGCCAAAAACGACAAATAACACCATCCCATGCTGCAAATGGACTGGGAAGCCAATAAGAATCTGAACTAAAGACCCCACGAGGGACTGTGAACTGGGGCATAGTAATGGATTACAGCCACGCACTACATTAAGAACAGAGCGGTGGAGTAGACGCTCAGTGGGGCAGTACCACAGGATGGTGGTACAGATCACTGGCGTTGGATACTGATAGGCAGGGAACGTAACGCAGTCCGGACGGGAGTGATCCCTCCGAACTGGCTGCCCTCCCCTGCGACAACTGCGGTGAAGTGCGGGGATACGGAGGGCTGTCGGAACAGCGCCAGGCCCGCCACCAGTGAAACCCAAAGGTGAGCGCGAGGAGAGAGCCTCTACTGAGAAGAGTGCGGATCGAGAGGGCTCTGTGTGCTTCTACCAGGGACCTACGAGCACTACAAGAAGAGCGCTGCGGGCTTGGAGGTGGCGCGAGATGGGGAAACCTAAAGGGCGAGTGGAAGGTGCGACCGGCTCAGATGTCCCGGACGGAGCTACCCAGAGCCCGACAGATTTACAACAATTGCAAACCCGTATCCTAGACGCCATAACGGCTACGAAGGACGCTCTGCGACAAGTTATAGCCCAGGTGGCGTCGGGACTGGAGCTCCTTTCTGCAAACCATGACAAACTGAAGGACAGAGTCAAAAGCGCGGAGGGCACCCTGCAAGAAATGCTGCCGGAGCATAAATCCATGGAGGGGCGATTGGTGGATGCGCTTGACTGGATACAAACATTGGAATGGAGGGCGGAAGACGCAGAAAATCGCAGTAGACGCAACAATGTGCGCTTGGTGGGCCTACAGGAGAAAACGGAAGGGGATGATATGGTGGGATACCTCAACCATTGGTTGCGGACGGAGGTGGCGCCGGAAGGCCTTTCACCCTTCTTCACTCTGGAAAGAGCTCACCGAGTCCCAGCTAGGCCTCCCAGGCCGGGCCAACCACCCCGACCGGTGGTGATAAAACTGCTGCATTATAAAGACAGGGACTGGCTGCTGCAAAGGGCCAGAGATGTAGGCCCATTGCAAGTGGATAATAGCAATGTGACACTGTTCCCTGATTTTACGTATGAAACTCAAAAACTGCGAGCCTCCTTCCTATCACTTAACCGGGAACTACGAGTAGAAGGAATAAAATACTCACTTCTTTTCCCGGCCAAACTTATAGTTGAAGTGGACGGCAAGGCGCTCTTCTTTATGACATCAGCAGATGCCTGGGCGTGGTGGGACACTTACAAAGCTGGAACGGACGGTGCGAAATATCGAGCTGAAGAGGCGGAGCGACAGCAGCCGGTGCGGAAATCGCAGAGGATTCGGAAGTGCCGGCAGAGATCAAGGAAACCGACGGAATCGCAGACCGAAGAGGAGAGGAGGGTGGCGTTGCAAGCGGTGGTGGACCTGTCGGGAACGGTGAGCACCCGCTCACGCAGAGGATCGGAATCAGAAGATCATCGCACAGGGTCTGAAACAGACTTATCGGAACTCGATGGGGCAAAGGGCCCGGTTGTGACACCGCAGACCTCGGATGTGATTATAGAGGCCTAAAGTGGACTAATGAGCGAGCCGAACACTCTTCCCAACGATGGCTTCCGGGGAAACCAGAAGTGCCTGACGCAACAGCCGGTACCAGAACAGTTGGGGTACATGTGAGTGATCCTGGGGGATTGTGGGGCGGGGGATGGGACTGTAGTAGCCGCCCTTGGGGGTCGAGTAGCGCCCCACTGGCCCATAAGGCCACCGTAGTGCAGACTACGGTTTAGTTGGGTGGTAGCGAGGGCTTAATTAGACACTGTTTACAGTTTGGATGGGAGCTACTTTTTTGAAGCTGGGTCCTGTTCTGGGGGGAGGGAGTCGAGAGTAGTTGGGGTGGCTCACAACAAAAATTGTGGGAGGGGGGAAACAACTGTTTTGCAATGGGATTTGGGGTGGGGAGGTGCCACTGCGAATACCTGGAAGACGCCTGATATCATCAAATGCAGGTTGCTGTGGGACGATGGCTAACTCTGGAGTAGCGAAATATGTGACCTGGAATGTGCGGGGATTACATACCATGGCTAGAAGACACAAAGTGCATGCTTATTTAGTTCATAGAGGAGTTCAGATTGCGCTGTTGCAGGAAACGCAAAACAAGAGGGCATTGCGCTACAGCGAAGATGGAGGGGACAACTATTCAACACCACATACTCAGAATTCACAAGGGGGGCGTTGATTTGGATCCGAGCTGGGGTTCCACTCCAGATGACTAGACAGATTGTAGACCCAGAAGGCAGATATGTGGTCATTGAGGGGAAACTCAGAGGCAGGGATATAGTACTTTGCAGCGTGTACGCCCCCAATGTTGACCAATCGGCCTTCTTTACAAAACTCTCGGGGACGCTAGCGAGTTATTTGGCAGGCCCTATATTTGTGGGAGGAGACTTCAACTCAGTGGCTGACACTACTCTGGACAGATCTCACCCGCCACTGGGAGCGTCGCCAGTGCATAGATTAGCGAAGCGTAGACTTGAATGGCAGAAGAGCTGGGAGTTGGTGGGTGCCTGGAGAGCGCGATACCCTACTCTGCGTGACTACTCGTATTACTCTGCACTGCATGACCTCCATGTCCGATTAGACACATTCTTATGTTTCCCACTTGTGATCTCCACCGTGGCACAAGCTGAGTACTTAACTCGTACGCTTTCCGACCATAATCTGCTCCTATTAACACTAGACTGGGTGACTGAGACCACGCAGGTCCCGACATGGCAACTGCGCTGGACACCCTTGATGATCCTTTGTTCAGAGAAGCGCTAGGGGAGAGAATCACACAGTACTTCGAAGTAAATGAAGGCACCACAACCACCAGAGGGATGGAGTGGAATGCCTTCAAGGTTGTTGTTAGGGGCCACTGTATTGGGAAATATGCAGGAGCCCGCAAAACACTCTTGGACGACTTGGAAAAGGCTAATCATCCCGAGCTTCAAAAGACTGTTAGTGTGGCAAAGGAGGCAGTAGCGGTGGAGATGGAGTGGCTCCGAAGCTTTGATCATAAAAACTACCTGATGAGAGCGCACGCAGAGGGGGACAAGGCGGCGACGATGCTTGCTTGGCTGGCTAACCCAACTAGGCGCAGCCACCCGATCTTGGCCATTGAGGGAGAAGGGGGCCACATAAGTAATACCCAGACGGAGATCTTAGACACGTTTAGGTCATACTACGAAACGCTTTATGAAAGCGGATTGGAAGGCCGCGACTGTGAGATCGACGCCTTCTTAGAGGGGTTACAATTGCCACAGTTAGACAAGGAACAGTCGGATGACCTGGGCAAGGATGTTACACTGGGGGAGATAGGAAGCGCGGTAAAGCAGATGGCTCGAAACAAAACACCGGCTTGGATGGCTTGCCCATAGAATTTTACAGCAAATATGTAGGAAGGTGGATATCTGACTATGGTTACCCCCAAACTTTTTGCCTGGTGTTTAGCTGGTTTTTGACTTAGTTGGCCTGGGATCCTGCTATTCAGGGCCCCAGGCTGATTGCTCTCTCCTTAAAATGGACTCCATGTACCTTAGGTGCATAACACAATTGGGACTGGTTCACCTTATGAGCCCCTGTAGTAGAGTACCATAGGTACCCAGGGCATAGGTGTAGCCAAGGCCTACCAGGGGCTGCAGCATGTATTGTGCCACCCCTGGCCTGGCCTCCATATTTGACACAACTGGCTGATCACTCAGCTGGGGTAAGTTGGTGTAATCACCTCTTACTTAGGTACAGTATGCCTGTGCCTAACCCTAAACTGGACACATATGTTCCTATCAGCCACTCCTATGGAAGGCCTCATCAATCCTGGAGGCAGAGTGCTTGGAAATATGTGAGATGGTGCTCTAGCATGAGCTGAGCCTGTCTGCAGCTGTCGGGAACCACTCCCTAAGCTGTTCCGGGATATTGCCATACCATATACTCTTAAGTGCATTATAATCCTCGCGGTTAAATGCTATCTTTGGTTTGGCTTTATCAAAACATGTCGAGTAAGGTGTCATACGAATTGGAATACTATCCCCTCGCCAATTCTGGCGACGGGGATAGCATTCCACCCTTCTAGAGGGACACGACATGTGTGTAGCCTTAACCCCGGTTAAAGTTAAACAGAGCCTCAGCTTCACAAAATGGACGCTGCCACCACAGACACAAGTCTGGCCTCCTGCTGCTGACCGAAACTCGGCAGATGGTGGCCTGGACAAAGGGTTTCCTGCCTTGGGAGGTGCGAGCACCACCCCAGACAGGATTTTGTGTATTGGGTAGGACAGGGCTGAATAGAATCAGACATGCCCGGGGCACACAAGGTGTCCCCGTGCATAGGCCAGCCCAAACCGGTTCTGGGGCCTTCCAGCCCCAGTCCTGGCGCGGAGCTGGACAAAGGAAAGGGGGTGTAACCGCCCCCCTTCCTGGTTCCTCCCAGAGGAGGGACCTAGTAGGTGATCCACCCCCTAGATTGGAATAAGAGGGGGAGCAGTGCCATTGCACAGCAGATCAACCCGAAATCAACTTAAAACTAAGAAGAAGACTGGACTTCGACATTCTGCTGCACAGAAGACTGAAGAAGAATCTCCCTTGTGGCCAAGGAGTGACCACCCTGTGAACACAGGTACCAACCAGCAACTCGACGTCTGCTTTGCCGCCGCCTCCCGCCGGAGCCCGAGCCCAGAGCCCGACAAGAACCAGATTCCCAGACCTCTCAGAGCCCGATCCACAGTCCTTGCAAAGAAGGGACCCGTGGAGGCACCGAGTGACGTGGGACCGGACCTCTTGAAAGACACCCGAAAAGCTGACTGCGCAGCTTCTGAGGCATCCTCGACGTTGTACTTTGGGGATTGAGAACCCCCACCACCGAGCAGCCCTTGCACCGAAGATCAGCCCTCCAGCATCTCCACGATCTGCGTGGGGCCCTTTTGCATTGTGCCACTCGACGCGCCATCCCGGCCACTAGCCACGCGGCCAGCGGCCATCTTGGCGACGAACCCGAAGATTTAAACAGCAGGTCTGGTTGCTCCAGACCTACCCAAGCTCCTGTGAAAAGGAGCACCCGCTCTGACCTTGCTGGTCCGAGTGAACAGCATCTTTCAACTTCTGCGTGGCTTGCATTTGCCAAGGCCTGTTTGCTCCGATCAGGTCGCCGACACCGCCAACAGCGAGAAGCCTACGTGGGACAGCTCGTGACCGACTCCTGGACGTCCTCGACCCCGGGTATCCACGTGGCTGCAGAAAGAAGCTACCCGACAACGCCTGTTTGCACCCGACATCACCTGGTTCCACTCTGGTTCCACGGCAGTCACTGGCTAGTGACTTTGAACACTGTCCCCTCTGCTTTCAGGTCTTCACATCTACAGATCCACCCTTGGATCCACCGGAACTCTTCTCATCGAGCCGCCTGCAGCATCTCCTGCTCCAAGCACCATCGACCAGCGTGACGAAACCCGACACATCTTCGACCCTGTGCACCCGCTTCCTGTGGGTGAGGTAACTCAGCTCCGCCGGTGCTCCTGCACTGGTACACATCCCAAGGGCCTGTGTTTTAAGTTTCAGCTCCGTAGGTCACTCGGAAGGTTCCTAACTTTCTAACTTTGTGCTTTTTACGCACCATAGACTTTGTATTGAGAAGTGCGTGCACTTTGGACACTGCACCCGAGTCCCGTGGGCCTTTCCCGACTTAGCTAACACCAGTCTCGAATAGCTCCAGCGATTCCCAAGGCCCTAGGCCTCTTCACTTTCCTCCTGGTATCCCTTATACCACTTATTTAGTATATGGTTTAGGTGGCCCCTAGGGCTCATCCATATTGTGCAACTTTTGTGTATTTTAAACTGTCTTGTGATTTAACGCTTGTGCTTCTGTGCTCATAAAGAGTCCAGGGGATTTTATAGTTAATAAATCAATATATATTTTCAATATATATCTGTGTGGTGTCCCTTTCATTTGGTATTCAAGGGGGTTGTGTATGGTATAACAGCTGGCTTCACATGCCTTTCAGAGTTTAGCCTAAGACTGCTTTGTCCACGTTACCACTAGGATAACTGGTCTACAAGGTTGAATTACAACCATCATCATAAGGGTTGCTTGGCATGGTACAAAGTGATCACTAGAACTAGTGAGCATTATATACCAGGCCAACTTCTCACATTGGTGAGCAGCGGATTGGGATCTGAGCTTGCTGTTGTTTTACCATTACAATCTTTGAGATTATCATCTGAAAGATCACACAGGTACCTGCTAGGTACATATAAAACAAGACTAGTATACTTAAGTTCTACTGAACTTAGTTGTTGTAGAGCAAAGGGAGTAGCACACCCTAGCTACAACTACTAGATAGGTTTAGTAGGTAAACACCAGTGTAGGTAGATTGCAACACATCCACCCACACTAGAGCAATGTCTGGAACAGAGGGGTCCAGTGGACTTACTCCTGTTGAGAGTGACCCTCCAAGGGCACCATCCCAGTTTGCTATTTTTCCTTTTAAGGAATTAAGACAGCTTTGTGTCTTAAGGGGTCTGAAGACAGGGCCTTCCCCTACTACAGACCACCTAAGAGAGCTCTTGGATCAGTCTGAGGCTCTAAAGACCTCTAAAGCAAACCCCACAGGGAATGCTGAAGGAGGCCATCCTTCAGAGGATGACACTGTAGACACCCCTGCCCCTATCATCCTAGTAGATGAGGAAGCCTCCACCACTGGAGCTCCTCAAGTAGATGTAGAGGAAGAGGAAGAAGAAGAGGAGGAGGAGGTGGAAAGCAGTGAGTCAGATGATGACAGAGATAGTCAGGTGCTGGTCAGTAGACTGAACCAGGCTAACTTAAGTCAACTTGGGAATGAATCAGGTAACAACCCATTCAGACCCTCAGGTGGACTTAACCAGGGCCATAGGAGGAGGAGGCATCACTCAGGTGAATCCAATACCTCCCATGTCTCTAGAGGCTCTCATGGTCACTCCAGGAAGGAGATGACTAGCCCTCAGAGAAGGGAACATGAGGCCAAGATGAGAGAGGCTGAGCTTAGGATCCAGAGGCAAGAATTAGAGGTTGCCCTGGCTAAGGAGAAACTTGCTAGAGCAAGACAGCCTAGAGAGAGTGGGGTAATAGAACCCACTGGTGGCAGCAATATCCACAAGGATAAAGACAGGTCCTTTGATACAAGAAACCTGAGTAAGATTGTGCCCCCCTACAAAGCTGGGGATGATATCCATAAATGGATTACTGCAATGGAGAGAGCCTGCAGAGTACAGCAGATCCCTCAGGAGCAGTGGGCAGCAATCTTGTGGCTCTCCTTTGAAGGTAGAGGCAGAGACAGACTCCTCACAGTTAGTGATGAGGATTCTAGAAACTACATGGTCCTGAAGAGTGCTCTGATTGATGGGTTAGGCTTAACCACTGAACAGTACAGGTTAATGTTCAGAGATACCCAGAAGACACAGACTCAGGACTGGTCTGAATTTGTTGAGTGTGCCACTAAGGCTCTGGAGGGCTGGTTGCTGGGAAGTAAGGTTACTGACTATACAGGATTGTATAATTTAATTATGAGAGAGCAAATCTTAAGTAATTGTCAAAATCAGCTTCTACATCAGCACCTGGTTGACTCTGATCTGACCTCCCCACAAGAATTGGGTAGGAGGGCAGACAAATGGGTCAGAACCAGGATCAGGCCTAAGAACCAGGGTGGTGACCAAAAGAAAGAGACTACCAAGCCTCAAGAGAAGGGTGGGGATAAAAGTAAGGAAAAGACTTCCCCAGGGCCCCAAAACTCCAAGAATGGGGGTGGGTCCCAAGACACTTCTACATCCCAGAAAAAGCCTTATTGTCATACCTGTAAACAGGTGGGGCATTACAAAACAGATAGCTGTTGTCCCAAGAATGGCAATAAGGAGAATATACCTCCAGGTAAGGCTCCAACACCTCCTGTCACTGTTAGCAGTGGTCCCCCAGGTGGTGGGAGCACCCCCAAGAATTTGGGTGGGTTTACTTTTGGAGGACAGGTGGACTCTGGCCTATCCAGGTCCCCTAACTCAGATACTCTTGTCTATGAGACTGGCATGGGGTTTGCCAATTTCACTGCTCGCCCAAACACTTTGAGCAAGTATAGACAGGAGCCCCTCATCAATGGCTTGAAAGTTGAGGCCTTCAGAGACACAGGGGCTAGCATCACCATGGTGGCTGAATGTCTAGTCCCCTCAAGGCAACTTTTACCTGATGCCAAATATCAGGTGACAAACATTGATGGCATGGAAACCAATCATCCCATGGCAGTAGTCCATCTTAGCTGGGGAGGTGTCGCTGGCCCAAAGAGAGTGGCAGTGTCAGCAAACTTGCCTGTAGATTGCCTACTGGGAAATGATTTGGAAATCTCAGCCTGGGCTGAGGTTGAACAGCAAACCCATTCTAAAATGGTAAATCTCCATGGAAAGGTTAGTGGGGCTGTAATGGCTACAGCCCCAATTCAAGATGTCCTTCCTGAAAAGGTTGGGAGGGCTGAGAAAACCTCAGCCCCATCTTTAGATAACTTCCCTCCTGGAAAGAGTAGCAGAGCTGTACTAGTAACAGCCCATACCCAAACTGAGTCTCCTCCTGAAAAGGTTGGTGGGGCTGTGATGGCCACAGCCCAAACTCAAACTGATACCTGGGTAGTGAAGCCTGAAATGATGGATCACTCCACCCAAACAGAGAGCATTGAGGAGGAAGAGAAATCTCCCTCCCACCAGACTTTAGGAAAGGATCAGCCTCCTCAGGGAACTGATCTTACCCCTGATGAAGGAACTGACCCAGAGGTTGTTAGGCCTGGCCTGACAGAGCCTCTGATGGCAGTGGACCCTTCTCAGGAGGGACCCAGTCTGGAGCAGGTAACCTGCCCCTCTCTACCTTGCCTTACTCAGCCCAGGGCTGCAGAGGACAAGAAGGACAGTGAGACCCAAAGGGCCCCCTGTCAAATAAAGCACCCCCATCAACAGATTAGGGGCACCGAAACTAGTAGCCCTAGTGAGGTGAAAACTTTAAAAACTCCTGAGGGATCCCCCTTAAAAGTAGTTAGGGACCTCCCCCAGATGGATATTGTTGGGCACAGCCAAACCTGGGACCAAAAGGCCCCAAACCTGACCTGTCCCTCCAGTAAGCCAAACAGAGGGACCCAGCCTCCAGCTTTAGGTAGCCAGAGGTTGACCCTGAGAGCACAGTGCAACTCAGTCAGAGAAAGAAAGGCACACATGGTGGAGAGTGATTGGAGGAAGCTGAGCCCTACAGAGGAAACTCACTTCAGTACTCCATCCCAACACCAGCCTTTGACTTTGCAAAGACACACCACAGGTAGAGATTCCCTATGGTGGAGACCCTCAGATACCCTTAGGGTGAGGGATTGCTTAGTGGACCATGAGACAGGGGGTTACCAAGCCAGAGCTGGTACTTCCTTATATGGCCACTTAGGCAATATAGGCTTACCTGGTCAAGGATAGCCTTATCTCCTTTCGTTTGGGGGGGGGGGTTATGTAGGAAGGTGGATATCTGACTATGGTTACCCCCAAACTTTTTGCCTGGTGTTTAGCTGGTTTTTGACTTAGTTGGCCTGGGATCCTGCTATTCAGGGCCCCAGGCTGATTGCTCTCTCCTTAAAATGGACTCCATGTACCTTAGGTGCATAACACAATTGGGACTGGTTCACCTTATGAGCCCCTGTAGTAGAGTACCATAGGTACCCAGGGCATAGGTGTAGCCAAGGCCTACCAGGGGCTGCAGCATGTATTGTGCCACCCCTGGCCTGGCCTCCATATTTGACACAACTGGCTGATCACTCAGCTGGGGTAAGTTGGTGTAATCACCTCTTACTTAGGTACAGTATGCCTGTGCCTAACCCTAAACTGGACACATATGTTCCTATCAGCCACTCCTATGGAAGGCCTCATCAATCCTGGAGGCAGAGTGCTTGGAAATATGTGAGATGGTGCTCTAGCATGAGCTGAGCCTGTCTGCAGCTGTCGGGAACCACTCCCTAAGCTGTTCCCGGATATTGCCATACCATATACTCTTAAGTGCATTATAATCCTCGCGGTTAAATGCTATCTTTGGTTTGGCTTTATCAAAACATGTCGAGTAAGGTGTCATACGAATTGGAATACTATCCCCTCGCCAATTCTGGCGACGGGGATAGCATTCCACCCTTCTAGAGGGACACGACATGTGTGTAGCCTTAACCCCGGTTAAAGTTAAACAGAGCCTCAGCTTCACAAAATGGACGCTGCCACCACAGACACAAGTCTGGCCTCCTGCTGCTGACCGAAACTCGGCAGATGGTGGCCTGGACAAAGGGTTTCCTGCCTTGGGAGGTGCAAGCACCACCCCAGACAGGATTTTGTGTATTGGGTAGGACAGGGCTGAATAGAATCAGACATGCCCGGGGCACACAAGGTGTCCCCGTGCATAGGCCAGCCCAAACCGGTTCTGGGGCCTTCCAGCCCCAGTCCTGGCGCGGAGCTGGACAAAGGAAAGGGGGTGTAACCGCCCCCCTTCCTGGTTCCTCCCAGAGGAGGGACCTAGTAGGTGATCCACCCCCTAGATTGGAATAAGAGGGGGAGCAGTGCCATTGCACATCAGATCATCCCGAAATCAACTTAAAACTAAGAAGAAGACTGGACTTCGACATTCTGCTGCACAGAAGACTGAAGAAGAATCTCCCTTGTGGCCAAGGAGTGACCACCCTGTGAACACAGGTACCAACCAGCAACTCGACGTCTGCTTTGCCGCCGCCTCCCGCCGGAGCCCGAGCCCAGAGCCCGACAAGAACCAGATTCCCAGACCTCTCAGAGCCCGATCCACAGTCCTTGCAAAGAAGGGACCCGTGGAGGCACCGAGTGACGTGGGACCGGACCTCTTGAAAGACACCCGAAAAGCTGACTGCGCAGCTTCTGAGGCATCCTCGACGTTGTGCTTTGGGGATTGAGAACCCCCACCACCGAGCAGCCCTTGCACCGAAGATCAGCCCTCCAGCATCTCCACGATCTGCGTGGGGCCCTTTTGCATTGTGCCACTCGACGCGCCATCCCGGCCACTAGCCACGCGGCCAGCGGCCATCTTGGCGACGAACCCGAAGATTTAAACAGCAGGTCTGGTTGCTCCAGACCTACCCAAGCTCCTGTGAAAAGGAGCACCCGCTCTGACCTTGCTGGTCCGAGTGAACAGCATCTTTCAACTTCTGCGTGGCTTGCATTTGCCAAGGCCTGTTTGCTCCGATCAGGTCGCCGACACCGCCAACAGCGAGAAGCCTACGTGGGACAGCTCGTGACCGACTCCTGGACGTCCTCGACCCCGGGTATCCACGTGGCTGCAGAAAGAAGCTACCCGACAACGCCTGTTTGCACCCGACATCACCTGGTTCCACTCTGGTTCCACGGCAGTCACTGGCTAGTGACTTTGAACACTGTCCCCTCTGCTTTCAGGTCTTCACATCTACAGATCCACCCTTGGATCCACCGGAACTCTTCTCATCGAGCCGCCTGCAGCATCTCCTGCTCCAAGCACCATCGACCAGCGTGACGAAACCCGACACATCTTCGACCCTGTGCACCCGCTTCCTGTGGGTGAGGTAACTCAGCTCCGCCGGTGCTCCTGCACTGGTACACATCCCAAGGGCCTGTGTTTTAAGTTTCAGCTCCGTAGGTCACTCGGAAGGTTCCTAACTTTCTAACTTTGTGCTTTTTACGCACCATAGACTTTGTATTGAGAAGTGCGTGCACTTTGGACACTGCACCCGAGTCCCGTGGGCCTTTCCCGACTTAGCTAACACCAGTCTCGAATAGCTCCAGCGATTCCCAAGGCCCTAGGCCTCTTCACTTTCCTCCTGGTATCCCTTATACCACTTATTTAGTATATGGTTTAGGTGGCCCCTAGGGCTCATCCATATTGTGCAACTTTTGTGTATTTTAAACTGTCTTGTGATTTAACGCTTGTGCTTCTGTGCTCATAAAGAGTCCAGGGGATTTTATAGTTAATAAATCAATATATATTTTCAATATATATCTGTGTGGTGTCCCTTTCATTTGGTATTCAAGGGGGTTGTGTATGGTATAACAGCTGGCTTCACATGCCTTTCAGAGTTTAGCCTAAGACTGCTTTGTCCACGTTACCACTAGGATAACTGGTCTACAAGGTTGAATTACAACCATCATCATAAGGGTTGCTTGGCATGGTACAAAGTGATCACTAGAACTAGTGAGCATTATATACCAGGCCAACTTCTCACAAAATATTTGGCACAATTAGCTCCGCGGCTTCAGGTAGTTTACAATGAGGCTAAATCTAGGGGACAGCTGCCACAATCCATGAGGGAAGCGCTGATGATTCCATTATTGAAACCGAGGAAAGAGGAGACCAAGCCAGCCTCTTATCGCCCGCTGTCCATGCTGACAACGGACTATAAAATCCTGAGCACCATACTAGCCAGTAGACTGCTGAGCCACATGACGGAGTTGATTCACAGCGACAAATCCGGCTTCATCCCCACACGGAACACTGCCATTAATATACGCCGACTGATTCGACTAATGGGTGACCCGCTGACTGAGGCGCGAGTGCCTTTGGTATTATCAGTAGATATTGAAAAAGCGTTTGACAGTTTGGAATGGAGTTACCTTTATAAGGTCATGAAGCACTTCGGCCTTGGTGATAATTATATAGGTTGGACTAAAGTATTGTACACATCCGCGACAGCACGAGTCCGGATAGGTTCTCTAATATCGCACCAGTACCAGTATGCTGTGGTACTAGGCAGGGATGTTCACTATCCCCCCTGCTGTTTGCTTTGGCGATGGAGCCATTTGCAGCGGAAGCACGGATGGGACGTTACTACAAGGGTCTAGTCTACAGAGGAGATCTGCAGGCCATTTCGTTGAATGCGGACGACCTCCTATTATTTCTGGAAGATGTCACTGGGGCATTGGAAGGAGCAGAGAGGCTTCTCGATTTATTTGGGAAACTATCAGGCCTAAAGGTAAACTGGTCTAAGTCCTGTTTATTCCCTTTAAGGCAGGGAGAGGAGCGACCTGCTGATTGCCCATCACTCACCTGGGAGCCTACTTGTCTGAAATATCTGGGAGTGTATGTGTACCACACGGCAACCGATATGCTAGAGGGCAATGTGGGACGCTGCATCCGAGCATTGAAAGGGAGTATGTCCTTTTGGGTCACACTCCCTCTATCGGTGACTGGCCGCATCTCCCTGGTGAAAATGATAGCGCTACCGCGCCTTCTTTACTACTTTCAAACGTTGCCAGTGTGGATTCCTGGCTCTATCTTTCGACAGTTGCGTTCACTGCTAATATCATTCCTGTGGGGCACGGGCAGACGCAGAATAGCGCTAGACACGTTGATCAGACCTAAGGATGAGGGGGGTATGGCGGTTCCAGACTTTGAGTTTTATTACCTGGCGCCACAACTACAAGTTTTCACACAAGAGGTAGCGAGGGTGTATCGAGGTCGGGAGCAGGAGAGGGACAGGGGTACCCCCCGACATGTGCTCGCGTACATTACTCTACAGCAGAAGCTCACTCTCAGCGACTTGACCCTAGAAGAACAGACGTTCAGGCTCTGTTGGAATCGCGCACGACATAGAGCGGCAGTGCAACGTATGTACGCACCCAAAATACCACTGGGAATGGTGACAGCACTCCCTCACGGTGGTGACTGGTCGCGGTTATAGGGGTGGGAAGACGCGGGGCTGCAAATGATAGGGGACCTGTATGAGGACGGGACCTTACTTCCATTCCAGGTCTTGCAGGACCGCTTCGATCTCCCGAGAGGGGACTACCTGATGCATGCTGCTGTGGCCAGGGCGATACAGGCGCACTGGGGTGAGGGGCTGCTGGAGCCCACCACGTCCATGGCATGCCAATACACCATGATGGCAGCTGGAACATACAAAGCAGTGACGTGCCTCTATTCTAGAATGTTGCGAGAACCTCTAAAGCCACTCATAACGCTGAAGGCCAAATGGGAGCAGGACCTCCAGATGGAGATTCCTGACACAACATGGGGGCAATTAATAAGGCGGGCAAGGAAGAGTACGAGGAACGCACGCTTCCAACTGATACATTTTCACATTCTCAATAGAGCCTACCTTACGCCAGGAAAACTCGGGAAGTATTTTGGGGTAGAGAATGCGGCCTGCCCCAGATGTAGCATTGCAGGGGCGGATTTAGGACATATGTTGTGGGACTGCCCACACTTAAGGGACTATTGGCAGGAGATTGGCGAGACCTTGAATACCGTAACGGACAGGGAGCTACAATACACCAAAGCAGTAGGGGTGCTGCATTGGTTTCCTCACACACCTAAGAATAGGATAACGAGCAAGTTTATCGATATGGGACTGATAGTGGCTAAGAGAGAAATAACCAGAAACTGGAAATCTAAAAAGGGGCCTACGCATAAAAGATGGCTCAACGAATGCCTTAGATGGGCACCGAGCGAAAGCACTTTAAGGTGCCAGCTGGCCCGACGCAAGGCTGACGATAGAGCGCTGGAAGCGGCAGTGGCATGGGAAGCACTAGTGCAGGCACTGCGGGACAGTACGCCCGGGGAGGAGGAAGAGCATTCCAACTCAGGTGTTGATGAACCCACAAACACACCAGGAACACTTTCTTTGAATATCCCAGATCACTCCTGACAGAGTTCAAACACACACACTAACAGAAAGTCCAGTCATAGGAGCAGGCACAGGGAGTTGGGGGAGGGGGGAAGTCTGGGGAGTTTAGGGGGTGGGGGTGGAGGGGGGAGTTTGAGGGGAGAAGAAGGGAGGGAAAAAATGTAAAAGCAGATCGAAGGAAGTCTTGCAAGGGTTATCGGGGGCGCACAAGAGTTGCTACGAGGGGAGTTTGAGTGGAGGACGCTGCCCAACCCCCGGGTTGTGGGCTTACAGGCTGTGTAAACGAATTACCCAGGGGGGGACCAAGTAATACCACATGGCCATGCAAGACGCTTGTGAATGTAAGATGTATATGTAATATGACTCTGCAATAAAAACGGTTTTAGAAAAAAAAATCAGAATGGATCAAAAATGTAATGGGATGACTGTCCTACAACAACAAGAGAACTTGTTCTAGAAAGTTGAGAAAAAAGAAGTGGCCACAAAGAAATATCACACACCACTATCACGACTAACAGTGAAGGACCATCAGTTGTAAAGAAGTCCTATCAGCCCACCCATATGGCGGAACATCGTCATCTAGGACCTTATCAGCAGGTTCTTATATGGCCAAGCCCATAGGTCATTGCTTGGTGCCAGTAGATCCTGATCTGAAAGAAGATGTGTCCTCACTGAGAGTGGTACTGATAGGGTGCAGTGCTCAAACAGATAAGTGAGTGATTACAATGACGGTCAGGGTAGAAAAATATGTTTATTAGTATCTCCCCAGACGTCAGATAAAAGAAGTGTGATGACAGTGTAAAAATATCACTGTACAGTAAGCATATATGATCTAGGCCAACATGTTTCTGCTGTTATGGTATTGGTTTACCGGCATTCTTCAGGGCCAGGCTGGAATATCAGCTACTGCAACATCCACTATTATTAGTGTGAAAGCATAATCAAAAGCATAATCAAAAGAAATTGTATAACATGGTTGAAGCAAGTAGAATTGTGTGGCAAAATGAACCACCCTACCGTCTCCTCGTTAATACCCATGTAACGAGCAATCCTTTCCTGCAAACATCAAGAAAAAGGAACAATTTTGTGACAACAATGGAACAACAAAAAATTTTTTAACCAGATGTGTGAACAAAAATTGTGGAGAAGGACAATTTCAGGACATGATAGCTGTCACTGTCTCAATATGTATTGTTAGATATAAAGAAAAACTAAAAAACTTGGTTGTTCAAATATAGCCCATAGTTCCCAAACAAACGATGTGCTGCACTCAGAGGGCTGCATTCAACTAGGGATATTGTTGTTAAATCATATTCCCAATTCATGTCATGTTTAAGTTTAAGGGTTCAGAAAATTAGAATTGGAGAATATATGAAAAACATCTCTAGAGTCTACATATAGACTGCAGAAAATGATTTTATTGTTAAAATCAAATGTCAACTCAAAGCCTCCCAAGCTAAACCATAGATCATGTAAACTAGCCTGGGTGAAGCTGCCAGAAGAAACTAGGGTCTAAAACAACACACAGGTCCCTGGTGTCCTCGTGTCCTTACCTGTCCGTCGGTGCCTCCAGGATTGTGCCTGAACCGAAGGGGAGGTGCCGACGGACGGGAGGAAACACGTTTTTATACGCCCGCTAATTGGACATGGCGCTCGTAAATTCCCAACACCTGCAGATTAGAGGCGCCGCAGTGTATTACTCGATTTAGCGCGCATGCCGCGAGGCCGTTGTCTTTTTCTCGCGCATGCGCAGTGTGCTGAATTCTGCAAGGCGGAGCATGGAGTTTGCTCCGGAACAACCAATCCTGGTGCGGCGCAGGCCAGTTCAATTCTGGGCATGCGCGTGGAGCAGACGCTACGCTGGGCCGAGAACAGATGTCTCAGCATAGCGCATGCTCCGATTAGTAAAATACGGTGTTTGTGCTGCTAACACGGCTAGGTGTTTGATGAATATAATGGGAATGAGCCCCGTTTTTGCTAGATGTTGAAAGATATGTATTCTAACACATATGTTGGTAGAATAATATTGTCATGGAGATAGGTTTGCATATATCTATGCATACGATCTATGGTTTACAATACTAAAACGAAACCTGGGGTCCAAGTTGAGTAAAAAAAAGGGAGCTAAGGGAAGGACTTGTAGAAGAACAAAGAAAAGAGGGAGTGTAATACAATCCGGGGTGGCGAAAAAACTGGATTGGGATCATGCACCCACTTTACAGATGCATCATGAAGGCGCAGTTGGAGGTGTTGATCAACCAAATAGATTGCAGCCCCAGACACACTTATGCCCACAGATACAGGAAAATAATAATGCGGCAAATTTTGAGCTCTTGTTCTCAACTTTAAAGCAGATCCAGGGAGAGGCTCGCCAGGAGAGTCAAAGAGCTGAGCAGGCGAACAAAAAGATACAAGGGTCTCTACGCAAGGTGGATAAACTGTATACAGAAATGGCTGAGCGGCTTGCGGAAGTTGAGGAGAGGACAGGCAAAGTTGAGGAGGAAGTGGTAAAGCTACAGGAGTTCAGGGATGATCAAGAAAAAACAGCATCTGATGTCCTGTGGAAACTTGAAGACTTTGAGAACAGACAGAGACGGAATAATATAAGAATTTTGGGCGTTGATGAAGAGAAGGAAGGATCGGACATACGGGGGTTTGTTGTAGAATTGCTGAAGGGAGCATTTCCAGAGCTTGATAAGTGGGACTGGGACAAAGAGGTACAGCGCGCACATAGGTTTCCCTTAACGCAAAAGAAAACTACAAACCAGAAAGCAAGGGCTATCCGAGTATATATTGGGAATTTCTTACTAAGAGAGGAAATAATCAAAAAAGCAAAGCCTATGACTAAGCGCTCACACAAGGACATAACATTCTTTACCCGCCCGGATTTTTGCCACACGACTGTGGAGAGAAGGTGGCGAATGAGGCAGCTAATAACGCCTTTTCAGAATATGGGTTGTGAAGTGTACTTAATGTTTCCATGCCGCCTCAAAGTTGGCCATAATGGCCAGTATAGGGTTTTTTTTTCAGAAGTAGTAGCACATGAGTACCTGAATTACTTAAAAGAAATGAAAGCACAGAGAGAAGGAAAGACGCAAAATGAGAGAGTACTAGCCATTAGAGAAACAGAGTATGCTACACAGAAAAAGAAACAATAAAATGTAAGAAGAAGAATATAAGGGTGGAGCAGTATAAGAAAATGCCATTAAGGATATAGATTGTACAAAATGATACTTCGGGAGGGTGGGAGCTGAGAGGTCCTCTGGGGAGAATCGGCTGTCAGACAGAGGTCATCACTGACCTCTTTGCCAGTAGGGAGGGAGGGGGGGAGGGGTGCAGTCTAGGGGTGGGGGAGGGTGGGGAGGGACAGGGCACGACAAGGCAAAAAAGGCAAAAAAGGCAAAAAAAGACAGAGTTGTTAATGAAAGTAAAGACAGGAGCGAGAGGAAAAGGAGATACAAAAAGATATAAGATGAGAGTTACCAGGTTGCAAAGAAGGAGAAGCATAATTGAAAAAATAAAAAGACATAGAGTGATAAAGCTTGAGTATGAATATAAGTGTAGCTGGGTAATTAATAGAACCATAAAGAATTATTTATGGGAACGAAATATGTAACATGGAATGTATGTGGGCTAAATGAGGCCCAAAAAAGACTCAAGGTATCACTGTTATTGAGGCAAATGAATGTAGATTTTATTTTTATTCAGGAAACACATGTTTTGAGTTCACAAGAGTTTCTTTTGAAGCAATTGGGTTTTCAGGTTTTGGTAGCTTCACATCAAAATGTTAAAAAAAGGGGAGTTGCTATATTAACCAGAGATAAAAATATTTGTGTGAGAAAAAAGGCACACGATCAATGGGGGAGATGGGCAATGGTGGAATGTAGAATTGATGGGGAGTGGACAACGTTAATAAGTGTATATGGTTCGACTGAGGATGACCCGGAGATCTTTCAGTATCTGGATGTGGAACTGGCTACTTGGGCTCCAAGAATTATAATGGCTGGAGATTTGAATATTAATGGGGCTGATGGCTTGGGTTTAGGCTCACTTGGCAATTATTGTGGCAGAAAGAAGCGGATGTGCTGTGCTCTACAAGAATTAGTAATAAATAATGCTTTATATGATGTATGGGGGAAAAAAATGCCAGGCAATAAGGGCTATACATATTATTCTGCCCCACACAAAATAAGCGTGAGATTGGATTATTTTTTTGCTTCAAACAAAACTTTAACAGAATCCAGGATAGATAGGCTGCCGCGAATTTTAAGCGATCATAACCCGCTAATTCTCACGGTGAGAAAGTTAAGAACTACCAAACAGATAAGACAATGGACCTTTGAAAGAGCACTGCTATCGGAAGAAAAGTACGTTGAGCATATGAAGTCATGGATTAAAGAATTTTTTGAGAATAATAGGGATAGTGCTTCTGTGGGGGTAGTCTGGGATGCATTTAAGTCGGGGGTACGGGGAGAGACTTTAAGCTTTAGTTTATATAGGAGAAAGCAGGAGCAAAGGAAAAATGCGGAAATAGCCGAGACAGTACTAAAGGCTGAGGAGGGTTTAGAGGAATGTATTCTGAGGGGAATCCCTGTAGAAAATGCATATTTGAAATTGTTAAAAGTGAAAAGTGAAGCCGAAGGCGATATTGCTAGAAAAGCCGCAAAACTTTATACTAGTAAAAGAGAAAAATGTCACGAGCTTAGTGAAACAGTAGGAAGAACTTTAGCAGTTCATACAAGACAACAGGAAGCATTAGGTAGTGTAAGGGAGATTAAGGATTCTTCTGGTACGATACATACAGAGACGGAGAAAATCAGGGAAGTCTTTAGATCTTTTTATGAAGAGCTATATGAGGAGCCGATAAGGACTGATCTCGGGAAAATCAGGGACTATTTACATGATATTCCGGTGGCTCGATTCACGGATGAGGAAGCAGATGGGTTAGATGAGATTTTTGTGGAGGAAGAAATAAAAAATGCTATATCAAACCTCCCATCAGGAAAAGCAGCTGGCCCGGACACGATCCCAATAGAGTTCTATAAAATATTTTGGGATGTTTTGAAAATAGATATGCTTCTGACAATGCTAAAAGCACAAAATGGGGACTCAATACCTAAGACTTGGGGTGGTGCCGAGATAGTCATAATTTAAAAAAAAGGGAAACCACCAGAAGAACCTGGCTCATATAGGCCTATCACGTTAATGAATACGGATACAAAAATTTTCTCCAAAGCATTAGCGACAAGATATGCTAGGATAATAGACAGGGTGGTGAGCAAAAATCAACATGGTTTCATACCAGGGAGAGGTACCACCCACCACACGCGTAAAGTGATCACATTGCTCGATGCCGCAGCAGTCTCAGGGGATCCGATAGCAATTATGTTATTAGATGCAGAAAAAGCATTCGATCGGGTCTCCTGGGGCTATCTGTGGTTTACACTGGAAAGGGCAGGAGTCAAAAAGGGCTTTATTAAGGCAGTGCAAGCACTATACGTAAAACCTGTGGCCTCGGTTAGGGTAAATGCGGGGGTCACTACTCAATTTGCGATATTGAGAGGTACAAGGCAGGGTTGCCCTTGCTCCCCATTGTTATTCGCAATGTATATGGACCCTTTAATCCGAAGAATAGAAGCAAGTCCTTTAATAAAACCATTACTCACTCGGATGGGCCATTGTAAAATATTGGCATTTGCCGATGATGTTGCAGTTATTACACCAGATCCAACGGAGGCTATTCCCCAAGTAGAAGTGGAAGCCCTGAAGTTTGGAAGAATGTCGGGTTACAAACTCAATACTGCTAAGACGCAGATTATTAAGAACTGCCATACCCCCTGTACAGATGGGCGAGTAATTAAATCTGGAATATATCTGGGGGTGAGCATATCGGCTTGGTTAGATAGCTTAGTAGAAACAAATATAAATCCTTTAATAAATAAAGTACGAAAGGACCTAGATAGGATAGATAATTTGCACTTAACAATTTTGGGGCGGACTAATGTGATAAAAATGCTGGTGTTGCCAAAGTTTTTGTATTTTTTCAGAGCAATCCCTTTATTATTTGAGAACAATTTATTTAAGAGAATAGCAAATATGATTAATAGGTTTATATGGGCAAAGGGGAAAACCAGGAGAGCTCTCAGGTTCATGGTGTTACCAAGGGAAAGGGGAGGTTGGGCATTGCCAGATATAAGGTTTTATTATTGGGCAGCAGTTTTTCACAATATGGTGGGTCTGGTGGGCGGGGGGGAAGATGAAGGAGGGAATGAGTTAGGCTCACTGGCAATATATGGTTTGTTACTAGGACCAGAAGTGGAAAATGTTTTTTTGAAGTTCACTGAACCCAGTTACTACAAAAGAACACGTTTTAAGACACTCATTGCCGCATATACTGTATGGAAAGCTTTTACAAAAAAGTTTGGGTTAGGGCGATATAATGCCTACACAAGATTGAAAGGAAATCCGAATCTATCCGAGGAAATCACTTCAGGGACTATATTGGGAGAATGGGAAAGAAAAGGGCTTAGAAAGGTGGGAGACATCTTGGGACAACAGGGAGTCTACCAGTTTTCTGAACTACAAACTAAATTTGCATTAGATAGAAGACAATTTTTCAAATATTTACAAATCAGGAGTTTTTTACATAATAAGAAGGGTGGTCCGCTAGGATTTAACAAAAATGCAATTATGGAAGTGATACAAGCAGGGGAGGATTGCACCATTAAGAGATTTTACGCAGAACTACTGGCCTCAAGAGAGGATGATATAGAGAAATGGGCAAGTAAGTGGAAACATAGCTTGAAAATTAGTGAGGAAACTTTTGATATCTCCTTAGAAATGGGATACACATTGTTATGTTCAGCGCCCTTACAGGCACAACATTATAAAACATTATTTCATTTATATCATACGCCTGCAAAAATAGCTCAATGGGGTGGCATAACGGGAACTAATTGTTTCAGATGTGGGGACTCCGAAGCAGATTTACTACATATTTTTGCAGTATGCCCTTATTTACAGCCATTGATAAAAAATATTGAGGGTTTTTTGCAAAGCTTAGGAATAGATGTGATTCTTACAGCGTCAATTATTCTCTTGGGGGTAAAAGAAGAAGGAGATGATCAACAACAGAGTAACTTCAGAGTAGGTGAGAGATGGGAATATTTTTTGTTTATGGCTATGGCAGTATTAAGACTCACTATTGCATCGGCATGGTTGGATCCTAAAGTACCATCATACCACCAATGGCTGGCTAAATGACTTTCAATTTATAATTTGGAGATAGAGATTTACGCAAGAAAGGGGAAAAAGGGTAGGAAAACTGGTAGGCAGATCTGGGGACCTGTTACTCGGTGGAAGGAAGAGAGTCTGGATTGAAGATGTGATTTAAGTATTTACTTGGTTAGAAGGATTCGGATAGAAAATGTTATTACGGTTTGCTATGTATTGATTTTACAAAACATTGTATTTCTTGTCTCATTTTCTTTTCTTTTTCTTTTTTGTCAACATGGTTAGATATTTGTAAGGTAAATGCTATTGTCGTGCCCTGTATGTATGGAAAAATATGGGAAAAATTTGTCAATAAAAAAATAAAAAAATAAAAAAAAATGCAAATGGTTTATCATGGACCTAAATTTACAAACTTTACTAAGGATTCTGTATGGTCCCGTTATTTGCCAACTGTGTCCACTGGGGGGAAAAGCGTTTACAACGCAACTTTAACAACGCAGTACCTTTACGACGCAACCATTACAACGCAAGTCATTACAACTACGTGCGCTGGGGGGGCGCTCTAGGATAGGGAATAGTTTTAATTTACTATCCAACGCCTTCCCTACGATCCACGGGGACTGGAGTTGGAAAAGTAAATTAAACTATTCACTATCCAGCGCCCCCCAATGCAAGTCGTTGTAACGACTTGCGTTGTAAAAGTTGTGTCGTAAAGGCATGCATTTTTAAAGCATGCGTTGTAATGACATACATCCGTCCACTGGCGGACTCGGAGCGGAGGAGGTCCATGCGGTAAGTCGTGAGGGGGTGACACCATGAGTTAGCCGCACCGGGTGACACCAACCCTAGTGACACCCCTGCACCAAAGCAAAATTAAACTCTTGGACAGCGTGCGTTCTGCCCGAAACCACATTCACTTGGTTCTCATCCTAACTCCATAAGACATTACACAATCAAATCATCACCACAAACTATCACACAATGCATCCCTATTGATTTTCAATCCTCCGTTCACCACTGTTCTAGCCGCACCACCGATCTCCGTTGGTCTCCACCAAAATCCACCATTATTCATTCTCGATCATTGGGCTCTGTTTTTGGGGCTATATGGGTCTAAATCTTTTCAAGAGTTTTCTAGATTCTCCCCTCACTTCAAGAGACAACCATCCTACACTTCTACGAACTGAACGAGCCGGGTTCTAAGTTCTATACTTACTCTGGAACCCCTGGTGGATTATTTCTTTTTGTATGCTTGGAAGTGTGGAGGGGAGAAAGTTATCATTCGCCAATTATACATTCCTATTCCAATGAATCATGACTCTGAAGAATCACTGACTCCTAAATCAGTTTAGATAATTTATCACAAAGCAAAGAACAGCTGGACATACAAAAACCTCAAGACGAGGGAATAGAAACACATTGGAACTAGTACAAAGCCAAACCTATGAGTGAAATTAAGACGGTGTAAAAAACACAGAATAACCGTTTCACGAATCAGGACACAAAAGAAAATTGCACCTACATTCAGATACCCCTTTATTGGAGGTTCATGGGTAAAGAGCATTATTCTACTACTCTACCAGTAATGTGACATCCCTAGCTAGCATTTCAAGGCAAGCCCTAAAATGATATCAGCTCGTGAAGGCTTCTTAGGAAGACCATTCACGTTGAATGGGTCATGTAGCATAAAGCTACAAAGCTCGTTCTAAGATGCTCTCTTCTCTCAAGTCAAGGCAGAAGTCCATGGACTCTGTCCTTAACCCCAATACAAGAATCTAATGCAAACTCCCAGAGGGCAATGCGACATCACCCTATCCACGTAAGACATCTCCTCATAGGTAACTTTCCATTCGGCAGCGATGCAGCTATGCCTTGGCTCAATGACCTTGAATCCCAAGCTCTCTCCAGTGAGAAATTTCATCATGCCACATTATCAGCATCGCCGTTCAATGTATCTTCTCCTTCCTAAGACTAACTCCTAAAACAAAGACATTATTCTAACTAACAAAGATGTGTTTTCCCACCTTCAACTGAAACGTGAGAAATAACAAATTCTGCATACACAGGAATTCTGCTAACAACCCCAACTAGAGAGCGACAGGGAATACTACATGTTTAGGCCTACAGAATTCAGCCAATATAGGAAATCACATGTAAAATCAATACGTTATATAAGCATACAAATTATAATGTTCATTAGTCGCATATAGAGTGATTCATCTCAAATTTAAGTGTAATCATACGCAATTGCAATAAAGATTCTCCATGTTATAGGAAAATATATCTGGATCACTGACAGAATATCGAGGAGCAAAGTATCGCCCCGCCAAAATATTGTGGAGAAAATATAGAATGCCATAATATCGAATTCCTATCTTCAAACAGGTAAGTACAAAAATATTGACTCCAAAATATTGTTGTAAAAAATATAGACAGTCAAAATATCGAATTTTTTAATTGTCTTAAAAGTAATTTAAAATTAATATAATAATAAATACAATTAATTTAAACATACTTAAAATACTTAAATAAACTTAAAAATAATAAATAGTTAATGTGACTTAAAAAAATAATAAATAATTTTAATACACATATATATATATATATACATATATATATATATATATACATATTATTAACAAAACATATACAATATTTTCAACGTAGGATAGCGAGAGGGTTAAGGTTACTATTACCACTCCAGTGAGTGCAACAGTAGAGAAAACATTGGATAGCGTAGGGGTAAAAATTACTATTTTTACTCCAGAGAGTGCAACAGTAGGGAAAGCATTGGATAGCGGGAGATTAAAAATTACTATTCGCACTCCAGAGAGTGCAACAGTAGGGAAAGCATTGGATAGCGTAGGGGTGAAAATTACTATTCCCACTCCAGAGAGTGCAACAGTAGGGAAAGCGTTGGATAGCGTAGGGGTAAAAATTACTATTCCCACTCCAGTGAGTGCAACAGTAGGGAAAGCGTTGGACAGCATAGAGTCAAAAATTACTATTCCAACTCCAGAGAGTGCAACAGTAGGGAAAGCGTTAGATAGCGTTGGGGTAAACATTACTATTCCCACTCCAGTGAGTGCAACAGTAGGGAAAGCGTTGGATAGCGGGAGGGTAAAAATTACTATTCCCACTCCAATGAATGCAACAGTAGGGAAAGCATTGAATAGCGGGAGAGTAAAAATTACTATTCCCACTCCATAGAGTGCAACAGTAGAGAGAGCGTTGGATAGCGTAGGGGTAAAAATTACTCTTCCCACTCCAGTGAGTGCAACAGTAGGGAAAGCGTTGGATAGCGTAGAGGCAAAAATTACTATTCAAACTCCAGAGAGTGCAACAGTAGGGAAAGCATTGGATAGCGTTGGGGAAAAAATTACTATTCCCACTCCAGTGAGCGCAACAGTAGGGAAAGCATTGGGTGAAAATTACTATTCCCACTCCAGAGAGTGCAACAGTAGGGAAAGCGTTGGATAGCGTAGGGGTAAAAATTACTATTCCCACTCCAGTGAGTGCAACAGTAGGGAACGTAAATACTTCATATATGAATTAAATTAAATTGAATATTAATACCAATTACAAATAATATAAAATAATTAACAATTTTATATAATTTTAAATTAATCAATTAAAAATACAAATGAAATTTAATTATTAAAGAAATTACTTACTAATACAAATTATTTACCAATTAACACTAAATTAAATAACAATTAATAAAAAATTAAATATTACAACAAAAATAAGCAATAAATACATTTACAATTTTTATTATTTATAATTCATTTACTTCCAACACTATTCCCCTATAAACACACAACCCACTACTGAAAAGAAATTAATAAAATTAACATAATTATCAGTTAATCAATTAATTAAAACTATTGACCAATTATTATTTTATTTAATCAGCAATTGATAATTAATTAACAATTAATTCAAAATAAATAGCAATAAATAAATTAACATATTTAATTAATTATATTTAAATTACTTCCCACCCTATTCCCCTATAAACCCACAACCCACTGCAGAAAATACATTAATTTAATTAACATAATTATCAATCAATCAATTAATTAAAATTAATTACCAAGTATATTTTAATTAATTACCAATTAATAATTAATTACCAATTAATTCAACATAAATACCAACAAATACATTAACATATTTAATTAATTATATTTAAATTACTTCCCACCCTATTCCCCTATAAACCCACAACCCGCTACAGAATTATATTACGCAAAAATTAAATACAATTAAATACTTAATTAAAATGAATTCTGAAATAAATATACACTTTTCACACATATAGTAACATAAAAAACACTTTAAAAATTCATATTAACTTCCTTACCTCTAATTCGATATTTTTGTTGTCTATATTCTGTCCATTCAATATTTTGTCCATTCTATATTTTGGATTCGATATTAATGCTATTCTATTCGATATTTTGCTATTCTATTCGATATTTTTGTGGTCTATATTCTGTCCATTCGATATTGTGTCCATTCTATAGTTTTAACTCGATATTTTGGCCAATCGATATTTTTTATTCGATATTATGACTGTATACCAATATATCTATCACTTCACTTTACACGTTATTACAGTACACAATCTAATAGCACAAATGTTAACATGATAAAAGATTATATGCAAGTGTGAACTATCCATGATTATGATGCACCTCATACAATGCCTGAGCAAATTGTGCTCTATCAGCAGTAATCTTTAATTCACATGTTCCTGATCTTACAGGCTGAATGTGTGTATTTGAATACAATGAGTGCAAAAACGACTCAAAGTATAATGCAAATAATAAAGGGGAGAGAGGGCATCCCTAACGGGTGCCCTGATATATCTGAATTGAAGTAGATAGTAACACTGCATAAGCCAACTGAGCACTGAGATTACTATATAGAGCCTGCACCTTTTTACTGTATTAACCTCTCAAGCCAAAAGTGTTGCCCAGAGGAACTCCCGTACAACTCGTATGAATTCGTTTACGGCGTCCAACAATATCATCCTCATGTTAAAGCCAAATTTTTCTGGGACATCCAAGGTTACCATTGCAGTATTAACATGGGCTGTAGTGTCCCTGCCAAGAATAAAACCATGATGCTGGCTCGAGACCAACCCTGGCATCAAAGGCGCCAGCCGCGCTGCTAAAACCTTAGGAAAATCTTCCAACCTTTCCTGATCTACTTCTGAAGCCAGAAACTTAACCACGCAATATGATTCTCACTCATACCCTTACTTTATTGGTCTGGAAAGTTTTAGGTCAGAACATGAGCGAGTGGATGGAAGACCAGTCGGTGTACACCTTTTGATTTGCCATTGTTTGAAGGGAGTAAGATTTTCAAAACAAACTACACCAAAGTCTATTCAAAAGTGGAACAATAATCTAATTCTAAGATTATGAATTTCTTGTCAAGACGATGTTCATCTGTCTTTAAAACGAATCAAAGGGCAACGAAAAAAAATGTCCTCCGTTCTCCTGCCTATTAGGAGCACGTGCTACTTCACCAGCCATTGCAAACTTAGCGGACGGGGAAATCGTGACAGACACCAAGCAACCAACCAGACAACACGGCCGGGACATAACAGACTGGTCCTGGGTCCCCAGGTTCCTGTGTAAAAAGGGACCCTAACCTAAAGAAACATTTCTCATCGTCTCCATGTAGGATGGTGGAAACGCATTGTGCCAAAACAACCTCAACAAAGATCTCAGTATGCACATGGAACGTCCACGGATTCCAAGAAATGGAGCTGGACCATGATACACAATCCTTTTTTTCCAACCAAGATATAATCCTGATTCAGGAGTCATGGAAACTAGCACCAAGCGTAATACCAGGTTTTAAGACCCATCACATCCCGGCAGAAAGACATTCAAATTTTGGGCACCCACGGGGCGGTCTATCAACGCATATAACTCAAAAATTTAACTGGTCATCTGAAGCTCTGGATGTAGGCCTCAATTGTGTAGAAGTGACCAGAATCACTGAATCCATGTCAGTTGGGTCCAAACAGTGGCAAATCATAACCTTCAATGTTTATATCCACCTGGACCGGAAGTTACAACAAGAAAAACAAATTAGCCTGACGTCGCTGATTAAAACTATGCAAAAAACTTATCTAGGATGTCCACTATTAATCGCAGGGGACTTCAACTGCGACCTAATTGGTAAACATAGGGCAAAAGGAACCATGCGACAGCCCAAAGGAGGCCCCAGGCTAGCCCTCAACCTAAGAGACCTGGGTCTGAAGATCTTGAACGGCAACACGTCGGGGATAGGCCGGCAGGTATTACGTACCTGAGTGGAAGGGTCCACTCAATTATAGATTACACAATAGTAAGTGACTACTTAATTCCGGGCATTGAGACCTTCAAAATTGTACAACGGCAAGAAAGTGACCACTTCCCCCAAATAACTTCCCTAAACTCTGCGCCCAACGTGGCACCAAAATATCAAGTTTACTACACCAAGCCTCTAAATTTAATTTAAAGAAATTAAAATGGTGAGGAGAAATGCTGGAAAAAATCTAGCTCGCCGCAACAGCTCGGAAACTCGAGTTAAGGGTGCAAAAAAAGGAGGACCTGGTAAAAAATTGGGAGCGACTGGTCTTGGACCTTCTTCACAAATTTCCAGCAACTTCAGGTGTTCCAAGTAAGTCTACCCTTAAAAAGGAGCCCTGGTTTTCCAACGAATTAAGAACAAAAAAAAGGAGGGTAGCGAAGGAGGTCCGACTTTTAGCTCAGCAAAAAAAACTGGGGTTACTAACAAATAAGGGGGACCTGATAGAAGCCAGAAACGCTTATAGGAAGTCACTAAATATCGCAAAATCTGCCTATAAGGAGAAGCTTTGGCATAAACTACTAAGTGCAGGAAAAGACCCCAACAGTCGAGAATTTTGGGGTATCATTAATGACCTAAATAAAGGACCAAAACTCTACCAGGAAGCGGGAGTAGGAGCAGACTTTTGGACCCAACACTTGCAATCCCTCTATAGCATAACAACAGCAGGCCTCCCTAACAATACACGGGTAACAAATCCAGTAGAGAATGGCCAGTTGTGAACTTACAACACTGGTACAGTAGGACCGGGGTTAAAGGATAGCTCAAAAGAGGAGATGACAGTCCCAGAACTAATCACCAGAGGGGAACTCTGTAAAATCATCACAAGGCTAAAGGCTGAAGGAGCACCAGGCCCGAACGGGCTGCCCAACGCCACCTTTAAACACGACCCGGAATTTTGGGTAGAAATCCTAACGCCACTTTTTAATCAAATCTATCAAGACACTAAGGTACCTGCATCTTGGAAGGACAACGTGATTCATCCAATATTTAAACATGGCGACCATGGCAACCCAACAAATTACAGACTTATATCGCTGATAGACGTCGAAGCAAAGCTCTACGCCTCTTGTATTCTCCTAAAGATGCAAGACTGGATTGAAGAATCTCACAGAATTCCCTGGTTTCAGACAGGCTTTAGGCGGAACATTGGGACAATTACCAACTTGACTTGCCTGTCACTATTAAAGGACAGAACAGCAGCACGATTGTACGCCTGTTTTGTAGATATCAAATCTGCCTTCGACAGAGTTAACCGAGAGCGTCTATGGGGTAAATTGCAGCATTGGGGGATGCCAACAAAACTAATAAAGGCAATAAAAGTTTTACATGAAGACACATGGGCAAAGGTTAAATTGGGAAACGGAGCTTATACAACGAGGAACATACCAACACACCAGGGCCTAAAACAAGGCTGCGTTTTAGCGCCCACCCTTTTTAACCTTTTCCTCTCCGACTTTGCAATAGTGCTGGACACAGATGAAGTGCACCCACCTTCATTGGCAAACTTGCGAATTCCCTGCCTGCAATACGCAGATGACATAGTCCTGCTGAGCAAAACCCCAGTTGGTCTACAAAGAGCCTTAAACATTCTATCAGCGTACTTAAAACAAGAAGGTCTGGATCTAAACAAAGAAAAAACCAAAGTGGTCCGTCTAGTAGACCCAAAAAAACTTGGATACATATGGACGTACAACAGGACGAAGGTGAACGAACAAGGTTTGTATAAATACCTTGGAGTTATAATTTCCCAGGGAGCAAAACAAACTGAGCATATAACTGCAGTACGTGCAAAAGCCCAAAGCCTAATTTTCGCTTATCGGTTGCTAAAAACAAAAATGGACTGTCCAAACCACAATCACCTCCTGAAGGTTATGTCGGCACAAATTTTACCATCCTTGTCTTATGGTCTTGTCACCTGGTGTGGCAAGGAAATAGACCTACTAAATGAGCTTCAAACAAAAATCTATAAAGCAGTTTTTAACCTTCCAAAGTGTGCTTCAGCCTCGCATGTTAGGCTGGAATTTGGTCTGCAAAACCAGAAATATAGGAGCATGAGCGGCTTCGTAAAACTGTGTCACAAGTTAAGATCAGCAGATCCGGATTCAATGGATTGGTTAAACTGGGAAGCTATAAAAAATCAAGGAGTGAAGGGAACTCTGTGCCCTTGGGGAAAACATCTGAAAATCTGTGTAAAAGAGCTGGGGTTGGAAGGCACATTGGAGTCCGTGATGGACAAAGCAACCATAAGCAGACTAGCCAACAAGGCAGCAAGGATGAAATCTTTTCAAGATGACAAAGCGTCCCTTCTCACACGCCGACATGGTTGGACCATAATCAACTCCTTTAAAGCTGGACTACCGCATGCATACTTATCCTCTCATTTCAATGTGCATTTAAAAAGAGCCTTCACATACTACAGGATGGGGATGCACATTTTGAAGGATCTAGCACTATCCTGGAAAGGTAACTACCAGACGGAGAGCTGTAGACTATGTGGATACAAAACAGAATCACTAGCTCACTTTTTGTGTGTTTGTCCGGCTCTCCTGGCACAACGTCGTTGATTCTTAAAACAGATCTGCAACAAATTAAAAATCTGCACCTGCAGGCAAACGGTAATTTGTTGGCTGGGAGGGAGTTCAATTATTTTGGCTTGCCGGGGAATAAAATTCTTGGCAGCAGTGAAAAAATGCCTGAGTCATGTGGAACAAGGACAGGGCTAATGAAGTGGGTCACCAACGCTGCCTCGATCCTAATGACTGGTAAATCCTGCACAACTCACTTAATAACATTTTGACCCTAAAGCCTGCGGGAGTATCCCCGGATGAAATTTTTTAAACTGTGTTACATTATTTTAACAAAGGAGTAGTCTAATTTTTTTAGCAAGCATTTTGTCTTTTATATTATAAAATTATTAGGTGGAAATTGTAATGATTTTAATTAATTATGCAATACATTTTTTTGACCTAGTTTGACCTGTCTTTAAAATTCTTGCCTGCAAAATTGACAATACTGTTATGTTTAGTCCCTTTAAAATGTATATCAGATGCCAAGGCTTTGGGTGTATCTTCTGTCCAAAACATTAATGCCTTTGGATCTCACCCCATTTGGAGAGCAATGGTTTTCTCAGTTTGGCAGACTGGCCAAATGTTTCTACTTTCAGAACATTTTATTGTAAATGTATTACTTGTGTCACAATTATGTTGTTTCTGTGCTTTGAATAAGAATAATAGGAGCCCCGGTCTTGTAATAAAGTGCTGATTTCCCTAGATTCAGAGAAGATACGGAGGCCAGTATTATCCCATCGCTCTTTTTTATTAACCCTTCCCTTGTCTTTTTCTTGCAGTGCAGTGGCACCCACAACTACTCCATGATCATAAGGATTTTCCAAAATGTCCTACCTTAAATCTTCAGGATATCTCTTCACCAGCAGGATTTCATCGCTCGGAATACACAACACCTCCTCAATCTTCATGGAGTTGTCATACTTCTCCAGTTGCTATGTTGGACTTAGCAAAAGATCTTTTCACTGTTCAGCTGGCCTTCACTATCATTCTACTTATTTGCCAATGTTTCATTATAATTGATCTGCTCTAGCAAGGAAGGAGGGCATGTTACTCCCAGTTAGGACTAATATTGTGTCATGCGGTCATTTATTGGTTCAGCAATTATGACTTCTTTTATAGTTTTATTCCTATGTGCGCATGGGAAACATAGTTTCTTGTAAATATTTTGCCTGCTATTGGAATTAAAGCAAGAAAAGACAGCATAATACTTGCCTCCGTGTCTTTAATAAAATCTATACTTTCCGTCACAAAATCTAGGGAAATCTGCATTTTACCTTGTGCAAAATGCTCATCCTCTGCTGTGATTTGATTAACCATGCTTAACAGAAAGCTTTTTTCTCTCGTGATTTTCTCATAGAAGATATGGATGGTGCTCCTGAAGCTAAAATTAGAGCATTATTTTCTGTAAATTCACACTATCTTCCTCCGTCATGTAGGAATTAAGACTGGCATACTGAGAAAAATATGCAAATCCAACAGCAGAAAGAGCCTGTCAGTTGATTCCTCGGTGTTCTACTGCAGCCTCTATTAAGTTCAAATGAGCAACTAGAGCACCTATATTCTTAATTATGAACAAAGCATGGCACACCTAAAGGTATTTTGAATCAAAACTGTCAAACTTAAAACATTTCCTTTAGAAAAAAACAAAATGAGTGGATTTGTTGTGCCATAGACAGCATGGGTAGTACTGTAGAAAAAAAACTAGGACTCATTTTGTGGGAGTTCTCAAATATCCTACTCACCCATTTCAGTAAAACATTCTGACACGCAGACTGAAATATATACTTTGACACCAGCAGCAAGTTGGCACTTAAATCCCTGGGGATCAACTGCAGCCTTACCAGTTTACCACAGTCTTCTAATGAGCAACTAGAGTGCTAACTTTCTGTATTTATGTCAGCAATGTGGCAACATTAGGAGCCATTTTGATGGATTCAAAGCAACAAAACTGAAACCAATTCCTATAGTGGATACTGCAGTAAATGACGAAATGAGGGTGCTTGGTAAAAGAAAGTCTCAGAGATGGCCACCAGAGAAAAAAGAGCCCAAATATTGCCAAATATCACCTGAATATAGCCCAATGAAAGAAGTGTGAAGATGATGAATAAATCTTGCAGGAAATAATTAAGTAATCAACTGGATAAAAACACATACATGCCAACATTTTCAAAGTGGGAAAAATAATTATGGCTATGTATTTTGAACCATTGGTATATATTGGAGCCTTCCACCCAAACAACGTCTGTTGGTAAGTGTATTTTAGCTTTCTTAGCCCCCTAACCATCATTCCTATGAGAAAAACCCTAATCATGTTAATTTTTATAGACACTGCTTTCGAATTTACAGGTTTGATTCTATCAAGAGGATTTCAGCATACATGCCAATATGTTAGAAGGGAAGCGTGGCAGATTTTTAAAACAAATCAGAGGTAATATTTATTCCCCAATTACATATTTTAAAACATAGGCAATTTTAGTTGGAAGACAGCTAAAACAAAATAATTTATGGATTCAAAAATTGGGAGTCTCCCTCCTGAATTATGTCTGTTGGCATGCATGCTTCTGTTGTGCCACACTTTTGTAATAAATACAAAATGTTAAAGCTAAAGTTGTTCATCAGAACATTGTGGGAAGGGAGGGAGCAGGGGCATGGACTTAGACAATAGGGAATGGCTGCCCCTGCTCCCTTCTTCCTGATTTGTATGATACATTAAGCTTCCACCATCCTGCCTGTCTAACCTGTGCGGTCCATTATGCTGCACTGCACCTCTTGCCTATCCAGCAAGATGAGGTTGCTACCCCTGTCCCTGCCCCCTTTTCTCTGTCTCCCATCGCCCCAGTCCATGCCTTTATCCCACTGTTCTGCCCTTCGTGGTCTGTTGTGCTGCCACTGCCCTTCTTGCCTGACCTGCGTGGTATGTTGTGCTGCCACTGCCCCTCCTGCCTGCCCCTGCATAGTCAACTTGCTGCCTCTGGCCCCTTCCCTTGCCCTCTGTTATCTCAATCCCCTCTGTTCGGTCCTCAATGGTCCTTTGTGCATGCCCCAACCCCCTCCCTCTGGTCCGCTATGGTCCACTGTGCTGCCACTAGCCATCCTGGCTGGCATAGTTGCTGCCACTGCAGTAACTATAACTCACACCCTTGCCATCTGATGCTTATGACCTCTGCAACATTCTTGCCTCTTTCTGGACCAATTTTGCCTGTTTCTGCAACACTCTTGTCTCTTTCTGCAGTTCTCTTGCTTCTTTCTATATTTCTCTTGCTTCTTTCTGTACCTCTCTCGCTTCTATCTGCACCCCTTGTGCCTCTTTATGCACCCCTCCTCCCCTTTTACTTGTACCTCTCTTGCTTCTCTATGCACCTCTCTTGCTTCTTTCTGCTCCCCTTTTGTCTCTTTCTCTACTCCTCTTGCCTCTTTCTGCAGCTCTGTTGCTTCTTTCTGCATTTCTCTTCCCTCTTTCTGCACCTCCTTTGCTTCTTTCTGCACTTCTGTTGCCTCTTTCTGCATCCCTCTTGCCTCTTTCTGTGCCTCTGTTGGTTCTTTCTGTACTGCTTTTGCACATTTCTGCACCCCTCTTGTCTTGCCTCTTTCTGTACTTCTCTTGCTTCTGTCTACACCTCTATTGCCTCTTTCTGTATCTCTCTTTTTTCTATCTGTACCCGCCTTCCCTCTTTCTGCACCTATTTTGCCTGTTTCTGCAACACTCTTGCCTCTTTCTGCAGTTCTCTTGCCTATTTATGATCCCCTCTTTCCTTTTTAGCAGCTCTGTTGCTTCTTTCTGAACTTCTCTTGCTACTTTCTGCACCCCTTTTGCTTCTTTCTGTACCCCTCATGCCTCTTTCTGTACCTCTCTTCCCATTTTGCTGGTATCCCTCTTGCCTCTCTGTGCACCTCTGTTCCTTCTTTCTGCACTTCTTTTGTTTCTTTATGCACCTCTCTTGCTTCTTTCTGCACCCCTTTTGTCTCTTTCTCTACCCCTCTTGCCTCTTTCCATAGCTCTGTTGCTTCTTTCTGTATTTCTCTTCCTTCTTTCTGCACCTCTCTGGCTTCTTTCTGCACTACTCATACCTCTTTCTGCACCCCTCTTTCCTCTTGCTGCACCCTCATGCCTCTTTCTGCACCTCTGTTCCTCCTTTCTGCACATCTATTGTTTCTTTCTGCATCTCCGTTGCTTCTTTATGTACCCCTCTTGCTTGTTTCTACAGCTCTCTTGCCTCTTTCTGCAGCTCTCTTGCCTCTTTCTGCATCTCTATTTTTTCTGTGTGCACCCCTCTTCCGTCTTTCTGCACCTATTTCACCTGTTGCTACAACATTCTTGCCTCTTTCTGCACCTATTTTGCCTGTTTCTGCAACACTCTTGCCTCTTTCTGCAGTTCTCTTGCTTCTTTCTATACTTTTCCTGCTTCTTTCTGTACCTCTCTTGCTTCTATCTGCACCCCTTGTACCCCTTTCTGCACCCCTCTTCCCATTTTGCTTGTACCTCTCTTGCCTCACTGTGCACCCCTGTTCCTTCTTTCTGCACTTATTTTGTTTCTTTATGCACCTCTATTGCTTGTTTCTGCACCCCATTTGTCTCTTTTTCTACTACTCTTGTATCTTTCTGCAGCTCTGTTGCTTCTTTCTGTACTTCACTTCCTTCTTTCTGCACCTCTGTGGCTTCTTTCTGCACCACTTGTGCTTCTTTCTGCACCCCTCTTTGCACTTTCTGCACCCTCCTGCTTCTTTCTGTACCTCTGTTCCTTCTTTCTGCACTTCTTTTGTTTCTTTCTGTACCTCTCTTGCTTCTTTCTGCACCCTTCTTGCTTCTTTCTCCACCCATCTTCCCTGTTTTGCCATGGCTGTTGCTTCTGCGCTTCCCCTGTCTCTTTCTCCACCCCTGTTCCCTCTTTCTGCATCTCTGTTGCTTCTTTCTGTACCTCTCTTGGTTCTTTCTGCACCCCTTGTGCCTCTTTCACACTCTTCTTTCCTCTTTATGCACTCTTCTTGCCTCTTTATGCACCCTTCTTGCCTCTTTCTGCACCTCTGTTCCATCTTTCTGCACTCCTTTTGTTTCTTTCTGCACCTCTCTTGCTTCGTGCTATACCCCTTTTGCCTCTTTCTGCATCCCTCTTGCCTCTTTCTGCACCCCTCTTCTCTCGTTTTCCACTCCTCATCCGTCTTTCTGCTCCTCGGTTGCTTCTTTCTGCACTTCTCCTGCTTCTTTCTGCACCTCTATTGCTTCTTTCTGCACCTCTATTGCTTCTTTCTGCACCTCTCAGGCCTCTTTCTGCACACCTCTTTCCTCGTTCTGTACCTCTACCACCGCTTTCTACACTTCTGTTCTTTTTTTCTGCACTTCTTTTGTTTCTTTCTTTACCCCTCTTGCCTCTTTCTTCACCCCTCTTCCCCCTTTCTGCATCTCTGTTGCATCTTTCTGCATTTCTCTTGCCTCTTTGTGTACTCCTCTTGTTTCTTACTCCATTTTGAATACAGACTGAATCTCTGAGCATAGTGGAGGGGCGGCGCAGGACTGGACTTCCTGTTGGCTGCGAATCGGCTCTCCTGAACTTGGACGTTTTCCCGGTGCACGGCTAGAGCCGTTGGCACTCTGTGACTCTTTCAAAGCACAGACACGGTTAACACCTTTGAAGAGCTTCCCAGGGAATGCAACTGGGACTGTTGAACTCCCAACGTCTTCCTGACCACGGATGCGGTCTTTGGATTCCTTCACAAGTAGAGTGCGGCAGGGGCCGGGAGCACCCACTTGCATGCTGACCGCGGTCTCCTCATTATTTTTCATCTCCTTTTGTGCGCGGCAGGAGCCGTGAGCACCCACTGTGCAAATAGACAGCGGAGAGCAGGTCGCAATACCATTTATTGTTCCCCCAGGTGCACAGAAAATGCCGTAAGCGTTTACTTTGCCCACTGAACAAGTGTGCATTCTCGTCTTCATTTTTTGGCCCACCAGGAGCGCAGCAGGAGCCGTACTCCTTTTGCTCATTATCACCATAAGCGCGAGCACGGTTACATGTTCCCCTTAATTGCCTTCCCAGTGTGAAACAGGAGTCTGCATAACACCACGTCAAGCTACCACTGCTGTTGCACATTGTTGGATTGTTTGGAGTTCCCTTCTTCAGTTGTTTCCCCCTGTAGTACTGAGCCTAATCCTGGGTGGACTATCCTAGAAGGTGACATTTGAACCCGTTTGAATTGCTGACAATTTGTTTGGTCGCTTATAGGCATTAACAATGGCCCCCAGAAAAGCTAAAAATAATCAGGACCCAAAGTTGAAACCAAAAGAGACCGTAGCAGATCTCGGAGATTCTGTGGAATGTATGAAGAACCCAGGGGTAAGTCCACAAAAAGGAGTGAAACAAAAAGGAAAAAGGAACAGGGACATAAATACAGGCACAAGCACAAAAAAGAGGGGTACGGCCTCCAGCTGACCAAAAGACTTTGTGGGGAAGCACTTTAAAAAGTATTCTCACCAGCAAAGGCCTCTGTAATAGAGGAAGCAGAGGCAGAGGCAGAGTCCAAACTGTGAATTGGGAATACCTCACTTGCCTTTGAGGAGTCTACGATGGAGTCAGTAATATTAGCTAACCAGTCTCTCCAATCTTTATTGGGACAAAAGGGCAAAATGTCTCCATGGCTATCCTCTTCCCCGCACAGGCTGTTTTCTCAGGACCTAGAAAATATAATTCAGGACTGTCCGGAATTGAACAGCGAGGATCAAAAAACAAATGGAGAGGTTATACCAGACACTGAGCAAAGGGGGAAAGAGACTGAAAATCAAGGCCAGCATGGAATCCAGTTTTTGGTGGGAAAAGAAAGCATTGAATTAAATCAAACCTCAGGGTTGAACCTAGAACTTTCTGCAACACCTGCATCCTCTATGATAGACTTAATGTTAATTCTACAAAGAACTCTCCAGGGGCTTATAGAAGTCACCTTGTCAAAAAATGAAATTTTAAAGGCACAAAAAAGCATCTATTTAATATTGAGGGGGAGTTAGAAGGAATTAGAAACCAAATTCCAGCAATGGTAAGACCAGTTCCAGGCCTAAAGCCTCCTGCATCAGCTAGGGAAGAGGCAGCGATGGTCGACCCCTCTAAGACAAATCAGGAGGTTTATATCTCGAGTTGGCCTATGAGGGTAATAAGACGGGGTGAGAATTCTAGAAATGGGTTATATAACTGAATGAGACAAGCCGGAAGGAAGTTAGAGAAAAAGGGATCTGTTAAACCAGCAAAAAGAAGTTGGGTTAGAAAGGCAAGCTCGAGAAACCTTGAGCAGGAAACCCAGCTAAGTAAAACTCAAAGAGAAATAGGAACAAAGATGGCAACAAAGAAGCAGGTGAAAAAGGTGCCACCCAAAAATAAGCCAATGGTCCAGGAGAAGCAAGTACATTATCTACCACATTTCGGGACCACGACCCCCAACAACATTGACTGTTATGGAGTAAGGCCACAAGTAGGTAATCTACCAGAGGTAGGAACTAGAAGGCATTACAGCCAGTCATATATGGTACCAACTGGAATAAGAAAGGAGGGTGTAGAGAGCAAGTGGCTATACTTTGTACCAATTCAAACAGTTAAAGGTGGTAAGAAACAGAGGACGAGGAGGGCCGATAAACAGGGCACAACTTTCACACTCATTTGCCCAATGCTTGAATTTGAAGGGCATAGGGACAAAAGATCTGCAGCAAGTAGGTTTTAAGCTGAATGAGGAAGGAAAGGAGGTCACCAGGGTATTGGTTTATTCAAACCTGGTGAAGTTTGCTATCCAGAAAGCAGAGAGAGAGATATTAAAGGAAGGTATAATGCTAAAACCAGAAGAAGTAGTAGAAGGAACAGAGCCACAAGGAAGGGATTTTCTAAGGTGCCATGCCGGCCTAGGTAAGATACAGTTGAGGATAATAGAGAAAGAAGTAGGTGTAAGTATGGGAAACCTCAAAATAGATGTTAACGACTCAGACATAGAAAAATGGTGGCGAAATTGGAGTCAAGATTCTAGCCATGTAGGCCCCTCGAATAGGTATAGCGAGGAGTATGGAGAACAGGGTTACTTAGAAGAAGTCGAATAGGTAATGGGGACACCGGGTGGCTTAAAGATTGTTTCCAGGAATGTAAATGGTCTGGGAGACCAAACAAAACAGGAAAATCTAAAGGAGCTAGTAAAAAGCTCAGAGATCATGTCCATCCAGGAAACTTGGCTATCCGGCAAGACCCCAACATTCGACGGCTTCCGTTAATTCCACCGCCCAGCAAAGAAATAAAGGTTTGGACGCCCAGCGGGAGGAATCATGACATTGATATCAAGAAGAATAGTAAAGAATGTAACCCAACTTACAGTAAAATGTAAGTGGCTGCTTGCTTGCAGGATATCTTTAGCACCCACCGACAAAATGTATGCAGATCTAAAGCTTTTAAATGTATACATGCAATGGTGAAGCCAGGAGGAATATGTTTCTGAAATGAGCAATTTTAAAGAAGACATGGATTTAATTTGGGAAAAGTATGGTACAGATTTAATTTTATTAATTGGGAATTTTAATCATAAACTAAACCCAAAGAAATCTGATGGCTGGTTCTCAGACATATTGGAGGCTTGTAATGTAAACCAAGCAACCTTCCTCAATTGTGAAACTACAACTCGGGATATAAACCTGGGAATATATTTGGGGACTGAAAGCCTCTTTTGTTTAAATGGAAGTTCACCCCTTGATTGCCCAGCGATGAAAACATTTAAACCAGGCACATAAAATTGTCCAATAGACTAAGCCTTTATGTCACCCTGGAATTTTGCCTTAGGTAAGGATTTTAGAACTTATCAAAGAGAAGGAAGCAACCATATTCCTTTAGCGTTAGAGCTCTTAGGGATCCACCTGAAGCCCTGTGATAAAGTTACAATCAAGAGGTGGGCTACCCAAGGCGTATTACAACGAGGCTAACAGATGAATATATAGAAAGCCTGGAAAGATTACAACAGAACCTTGATCTGGGAAAAGAGAGAGGGCAGAGACTAGACTGGCATGTGGAAAATTAGAACAAGTGGTTCAAAGCCTCTGAGTAGAACTTAGAAAGGATAGAAAAACTGTAAAGAGGCATCAAAATGTAACAAAGAACATGGAAAGTGGTTCACTGAGGATTGCCTAAAAAAGAAGAAGGAGCTAAGGAGAGAAGCACGTAGATTAGGGTCAAAATACAAACAGGAAAGGGTAGATAAGCTTGCACAATTACAAATTGAATATAATATGTTAATAAGGAGTGCAAAAAGTTCTTACAAAGATTCTTGCTGGGCAAAACTACTGGAGACAATCGAGACAAAGAACTTACACCAGTTCTGGAAGCAGGTACAATCAGCAGCAGATCCCCCGGTCGCCTCAATGAATTGTGTGGTGGAAGAAGCGGCGTGGGGGGAATACCTGCTGGAATTGTATAGCCCGGGAAGAGAATCAGTTGTTGGGGAGCCACAGGAGTGGGGCAGGCTAGTAGAAGAGCTCAAAGCAGATTTCTTATCCTCAAATGTAAAACTTGCAATAAAAACCCTGAATTTAACTAGAGCAGTAGGACCAGACAATCTCCCAGCCTTGATAATAAAATCACAGCTGAATTGGCGGGCAGAATTCTTCTCATTAATGTTTGAAGTAATTTTAGAATCTGGGAAGATCCCCAACAATGGGAAAGGAGCAATAATCAGACCGGTGCATAAGAAAGGGGATATGCATACCCCAAAGAACTACAGATTAATAAATCTATTAGATATTGGTGAAAAGATCTTCGCGAAAATAATACTAGGAAGGCTCAAAGCTTGGGTAGAACAGTACTCGATTATACCGGTAGAACAGGGGGGATTTAAAGAAGGCCATTCCATTATAGACCACTGCTTTGCCCTTTGGGCACTTGCCCGGAAATCAATAGAGCAGAATGGGAAATTGAATTGTTGTTTCGTTGACTTCCAGGCAGCATTTGACTCAGTGGACCGCAAGTGTCTTTGGGAATGCCTGATTAAGTATGGAATACCGGAGGGCTTACTGGTCATCTTAAAGGAACTACACACAGGAAACTGGGCGCAGGTAATTAAGGATACACAAGGGGCACTAACACAGAAAATAGTGGTAGGGAATGGGCTGAGATAAGGCTGCGTTTTGGGTCCACTATTATTTGCTTTATTCTTGGTCGACCTACCTCAAGTTTTAGAAGTGGAAAGAAGTGCAAGCCCTAGAATGAGCAGAAATAAAGTGGCATGTATTTTATATGCAGATGATCTTGTGATACTCGATCAAATGGAGCTTGGGTTTCAAAATAAATTAAATGTTTTTAGAGACTACTTTTTTTGTTGTAAATATGGATAAAATGAAGATTTTATGCTTTGGAAAAAGAGATAAACATTTTAGCTGTTTTTAGGGCAAACAAAACTGGAGATTGTAAAAGAATACAAATATTTGGGTCTCTGGTTCAACAGTGCCCTTAAATGGTGTACCCACATTGAAGCCCAAAAAGCAAAAGCTTTTTCTTCAATCTGTGGGCTGAAAAAATGTAATAAGGAATAAGGAGAAATGTCCATTAGACCTATGCTAAAAGCATATGATGCCATCATACCCCCGCAGGTTTTGTAAGGGGCAGAAGTCCTGTACCTAAGTGGCAAATGCAGATGGGATAAGGAAGAAGGGAAGATCCTAAAAACCTTATTGTCTCTACCAAGCTCTGCTATGATCCAGGCTGTAAGAATGGAGACAGGAACAACAGCTTGGAACCTGCAGATCCAAATGTCACTGCTAAGATTTTGGAAACGCCAGGACCCCGGAGTGTGAAGAAGGTCTCACAATGGTGTAGGGAGGAGATCCGAAGTAGTAGCTTAAAGTGGGCAAGGGAGGTAAAAAAGATCTTAACCATAGCAGAGACACTAAATGTGAGTGTAAATCAGCACACACTGGAGTTAGAATTTACCAAGGGCTCACTAAGATCCCGAGGTCATGAACAGTCAAGGAAGAATGATTTGGTATACCTGAGCACGAAATAATTAGTGAAAGAGATAAGACACTCTTGGGTAAAAGAGTCATGGTATCCGTACCTGGACACCGTGGCAAACTATGATCTTAGGTGTGAACTACTAAGAGTACGAATTTGAATTAACCCGTGGCTAATGGAGGGAAAAACAAAGGCTGAAATGTCATATACTGATGGAATCTGTAAATGTGGCCTTGGAACTAAACATTATATCCTGCATATATTGGTAGATTGCCTGGTGGTTTGAGCATTTTTTATGCCCGATTTTCTGAAAATACGGAATAAGTTCAAGAGCCCAAGCTATAGACATACTAGTAGAAATAACAAATCTTGATCTAGCCAGCGCTTTGGGGAACTACATGGAAAGCATAACAACCTTTCTGAGGGACAGATTGAAGGGGGATTAGCAATTCTATCCCTCTTCTTCTTTTAGATTCCCCCACCTAGCTTAGGCAAAATATTTTAGACAAAGATACATATAGTTGAACTGAGTTGAAATGTAGTTGAATTGGTGGCAAGGATGCGGATATTGCAGTTTTAAAAAATTTACATCATTGAAAATGTATTTTAATGAATCTTACGGCTATTTATTTAATTATAACTACATATTTAATATTCAAGTTTATCGGGTTAAAAAATTGCTGCTATTGGGGAATGAATATGGATTCTGTACCTTTATCATGAATTTTACTGTAAGGAATTTTTAATGCATTAATTGTTTCTTATTATTGTAGTTCTCACAGTGTTTAAAGACCATGGTCTAAATAAACACTCCTCTTACCTCTTTCTGCACCTCTGTTGCTTCTATCTGCACTTCTCTTTCTTCTTTTGGTACCTCTCTAGCTTCTTTCTACATCCCTCTTCCTTCTTTCTGCACCTCTTGTGCCTGTTTCTGCAACTTTCTTGCCTCTTTCTGTACTTCTACTGCCTCTTTCTGTACCTTTATTGCTTCTTTCTGCACTTCTCTTGCCTCTTTATGCAACCCTCTTGCCTTTAGGCACCTCTGTTGCTTCTTTCTGCATTTCTCATTCTTCTTTTTACACCTCTTTTGTTTCTTTCTGTACCCCTCATGCCTCTTTCTGTACCCTTCTTCCCTCTTTCTGCACTTCTCTTGCCTCTTTCTGCACCCCTCTTGACTCTTTCTGCACCTCTGTTGTTTCTTTAGGCACTGTTCTTGCTTCTTTCTGCACCTCTCTTGCTTCTTTCTGCACGCCTCTTGCCTCCTTCTGCACCTTTGTTGGTTCCTTCTGCACTGCGCTTGCTTCTTTCCGCACCTTTTTTGCCCGTTTCTGAAACTCTCTTGCCTCTTTCTGTACCCTTCTTCCCTTTTTCTGGATTTCTCTTGCCTCTTCCTGCATCCCTCTTGACTCCTTCTGCACCTGTTGTTTCTTTCTGCACTGTTCTTGCTTCTTCCTGCAGCTCTGTTGCTTCTTTCTGTACTTCTCTTCCTTCTTTCTGCACCTCTGTTGCTTGTTTCTGCGCTTGTCTTGCTTCTTTCTGCACCTCTCTTGTTTCTTTCTGCACCCTTCTTTTCTCTTTCTGTATCCTTCTTATCTCTTTCTACACTTCTCTTGCCTCTTTCTGCACCTCTCTTGACTCCTTCTGCACCTCTTTTATTTCTTTCTTCACTGTTCTTGCTTCTTTCTGCACCTCTATTGCTTCTTTCTACACCCCTCTTGCCTTTCTGCACCTCTGTTGCTTGTTTCTGCACTTCTCTTGCTTCTTTCTGCACCTCTCTCATTTCTTTTTTCACCCCTCTTGCCTCTTTCTGTACTCTTCTTCCTTCTTTCTGCACCTCTCTTGCTTCTTTCTGCACCCCTCTTGCCTCTTTCTCCACCCATTGTTCCCATTTTGCCATGTCTGTTGCTTCTTTCTGCACTTCTCCTGTCTCTTTCTCCACCCCTGTTCCCTCTTTCTGCATCTCCATTGCTTCTTTCTTTACCTCTCTTGCTTCTTTCTGCACCCCTCGTGCCTCTTTCACACCCCCTTCCTGCTTTCTGCACACTTTTTGCTTCTTTCTGCACCTGTTCCTTCTTCTGCACTTCCTTCTTCTTGCACCTCTCTTGCTTCTTCCCGCACCCCTTTTGCCTCTTTCTGTACCCTTCTTGCCTCTTCCTGCACCCCTCTTCTCTCTTTTCTCACCCCTCATCAGTCTTTCTGCTCCTCTCTTGCTTCTTTTTGCACTTCTCTTGCTTCTTTCTGTACCTCTATTGCGTCTTTCTACACCCCACATGCCTCTTTCTGCACCCCTCTTCCCTCATTCTGCACCCCTGCTGCCACTTTCTGTACCTCTGTTCCTTCCTTCTGTACTCCTTTTGTTTCTTTCTTCACCCCTCTTTCCTCTTTCTTCACCCCTCTTCCCCATTTCTGCATCTCTGTTGCTTATTTCTGTTCTTCTCTTTCTTCTTTCAGCACCTCTTGTCTCTTTTTGCACCCCTCTTCCTTCTTTGTGCACCTCTTTTGCAACTTTCTTGCCTCTTTCTGTACTTCTATTACCTCTTTCTGCCCCTGTTGCTTCTTTCTGTACTTCTCATGCCTCCTTATGCGCCACTCTTGCCTTTCTGCACCTCTGTTCCTTGTTTCTACATTTCTCATTCTTCTTTCTGCACCTCTCTTGTTTCTTTCTGTACCCCTTGTACCTCTTTCTGTACCCTTCTTCTCTCTTTCTGCACCTTTCTTGCCTCTTTCTGCACCCCTCTTGACTCCTGCACCTCCGTTGCTTCTTTCTGCACTGTTCTTGCCTCTTTTTGCACCTCTTGATTCTTTCTGCGTCCCTCTTGCCTCCTTCTGCTCCTCTATTGCTTGTTTCTGCTCTTCTCTTGCTTCTTTCTGCACTTCTCCTGTCTCTTTCTCCACCTCTGTACCCTCTTTCTGCCTCTCTGTTGCTTCTTCCTGTACCTCTCTTGCTTCTTTTTGAATCCCTTGTGCCTCTTTCACACCTCTCTTCCCTCTTTCTGCACCCTTCTTGCCTTTCTACACCTCTGTTCATTCTTTCTGTACTTCTTTTGTTTCTTTCTGCATTTCTCTTGCTCTATTTTCTGCACATCTTTTGCCTCTTTCTGCACCCTTCATGCCTCCTCTTGCACTCCTCTTCTCTCTGTTTACACCCCTCATCCATCTTTCCGCTCTTCTGTTGCTTCTTTCTGCACTTCTCGTGCTTCTTTCTACACCTCTATTGCTTTTTTCTGCACCCCTTGTGCCTCTTTTTGCACCCCTCTTCTCTCGTTCTGCACCCTTGCTGTCTCTTTCTGCACCTCTGTTCCTTTTATCTGCACTTCTTTTGTTTCTTTCTTCACCGCTCTTGCCTCTTTCTTCACCCCTATTCCCTCTTTCTGCATCTCTGTTGCTTCTTTCTGCACTTCTCTTGCCTCATTCTGCGCCTCTTTTGCTTCTATCTGCACTTCTCTTTGTTCTTTCGGGACCTCTCTTGCTTCTTTTTGCACCCCTCTTCCTGATGTGTGCACCTCTTTTACCTGTTGCTTCTTTCTGCACTTCTCATGCCTCCATGTGCACCGCTCTTGCCTTTCTGCAGCTCTGTTGCTTGTTTCTGCATTTCTCATTCTTCTTTCTGTACCTCTCTTATTTATTTCTGTACCTCTCTTGCCTCTTTCTGTACCCTTCTCTCTTTCTGCACTTTTCTTGCCTCTTTCTGCACCTCTCTTGACTGCTTCTGCACCTCTTTTGTTTCATTCTGCACTGTTCTTGCTTCTTTTTGCACCTCTTGCTTCTTTCTGCATCCCTCTTGCCTCCTTCTGCTCCTCTGTTGCTTTTTTCTGTGCTTCTCTTGCTTCTTTCTGCACCTCTCTCATTTTTTTCTGTACCCCTCTTGCCTCTTCCTGTATCCTTCTTCTCTCTTTCTGCACTTCTCTTGCCTCTTTCTGCACCACTCATGACTCCTTCTGCACCTGTTGTTTCTTTCTGTAATGTTCTTGCATATTTCTGCAGCTCTGTTGCTTCTTTATGTACTTCTCTTCCTGTTTCTGTACCTCTCTGGCTTCTTTCTGCACCACTCTTGCTTCTTTCTGCACCTCTCTCATTTTTTTCGGCACCCCTCTTGCCTCTTCCTGTACCCTTCTTCCCTCTTTCTGCACTTCTCTTGCCTCTTTCTGCACCACTCTTGACTCCTTCTGCACCTGTTGTTTCTTTCTGTAGTGTTCTTGCATGTTTCTGCAGCTCTGTTGCTTCTTTCTGTACTTCTCTTCCTTTTTCTGTACCTCTCTGTCTTCTTTCTGCACCACTCGTGCTTCTTTCTGCACCGCTCCTGCCTCTTTCTGCACCTCTGGTCCTTTTTTCTGCACTTCTCTTGCTTCTTTCTGCACCCCACTTGCCTCTTTCTCTACCCATCTTCCCCATTTTACCATGTCTATTGCTTTTTTCTGCACGTCTCCTGTCTCTTTCTCCACCCCTGTTTCCTTTTCCTACATCTCTGTTACTTCTTCCTGTACCTCTTTTGCTTCTTTCTGTACCCCTCGTGCCTCTTTCACACCCCACTTCCCTCTTTCTGCACCCTTCCTGCCTTTCTGCACCTCTGTTCATTCTTTCTGTACTTCTTTTCTTTCTTTCTGCACGTCTCTTGCTCTATTTTCTGCACCCCTTTTGCCTCTTTCTGCACCCTTCGTGCCTCTTCTTGCACCCCTATTCTCTCTTTTTCCACCCCTCATCCATCTTTCCGCACTTCTCTTGCTTCTTTCTGTACCTCTATTGCTTTTTTCTCCACCCCTTGTGCCTCTTTTTGCACCCCTCTTCTCTCGTTCTGCACCCCTGCTGTCGCTTTCTGCACCTTGATTCCTTCTTTCTGCACGTCTTTTGTTTCTTTCTTCACCCCTCTTGCCTCTTTCCTCACCCCTCTTCTCTCGTTAAGCACACCTGCTGTCACTTTCTGCACCTCTGTTCCTTCTTTATGCACTTCTTTTGTTTCTTTCTTTACCCCTCTTTCCTCTTTCCTCACCCCTATTCCCACTTTCTGCATCTCTATTGCTTCTTTCTTCACTTCTCTTGCCTCTTTCTGCACCTCTGTTGCTTCTATCTGTACTTTTCTTTCATCTTTTGGCACCTCTCTTACTTCTTTCCGCACCCCTATTCCTTCTTTGTACACCTCTTGTGTCTGTTTCTGTAACTTTCTTTGCCTCTTTCTGTAACTCTACTGCCTCTTTCTGCACCTCTTTTGCTTCTTTCTATTCTTCTCTTGCCTCTTTATGCACCCCTCTTGCCTTTCTGCATCTCTGTTGCTTGTTCCTGCACTTCTCTTGCTTCTTTTTGCACCTCTCTTGTTTCTTTCTGCATCCCTCTTGCCCCTTTCAGTATCCTACTTCTCTCTCTATGCACTTCTCGTGCCTCTTTCTGCACCCCTCTGTTGTTTCTTTCTGCACTGTTATTGCTTCTTTCTGCACCTCTCTTTTTTCTTTCTGCACCCCTTTTGCATCCTTCTGCACCTCTGTTGGTTCTTTCTGCACTGCTCTTCCTTTTTCCTACACCTCTTTGGCCTCTTTGGCCCGTCTCTACAACTCTCTTGCCTCTTTGTACACCTCTGTTGTTTCTTCCTGCCCTTCTCTTGCTTCTTTCTGCACCTCTTTTGCTTCGTTTTGCACCCCTCTTGCCTCTTTCTGTACCCTTCTTCCCTCTTTCTGCACCTCTCTTGCCTCTTTCTGTACCACCTTTTCCTGCACCTCTCTTGCTTTTTTCTGCTACTCTCTTGCCTCTTTCTGCAGCTCTCTTGCCTCCTTCTGCCCATCTGTTGCTTCCTTCTGCACTTCTCCTGCCTCTTTCTGCACCCCTCTTGTCTGTTTGTGCACCTCTGTTGGTTCTTTCTGCACTGATTTTGCTTCTTTCTGGACCTTTTTTGCAAATTTCTGCACCCCAGTTTCCTCCTTCTGCACCCCTCTTGCCATCCTTCTGCACCTCTGTTGGTTCTTTCTACACTTCCCTTGCCTCATTATGCACCTCTGTTGCTTCGTTTTGCTTCTTTCTTGCTTGTTTATGCATCTCTCCTCCTCTTTATGCACTATGTTTGCCTCTTTCTGTACTTTTCTTGTTTCTTTATGCGCATTTCTTCCTCTTTCTGCACCTCTCTTGTTTCTTTGTACACCTTCCTTCCTTTTACTGCACCTCTCTAGCTTCTTTCTGCACCTCTCTTGGTTCTTTCTGCACTTCTGTTGCCTCTTTGTGCACTTATCTTACATCTTCCTGCACATTTCTTGCTTCTTTATACACTTCTCTTCAGTTCAGTTCAGTTCAACTTTATTCGGATACAACAGTACCCCTAAAAGCACACAAAACAAATACATCACAGAAATTGACCATAAAATTTGATATAATTTAAAAATATTCATCATACAGATGCTAAAGTGACTTTGTGCAAAGCTATACATCATGACAATACATATAAATTGTTAAAATAGAAAAGCATTACAGAGTCGTTCGTTTCCTTTCAGAACTTTATTAGATTATTGCACAATAATCATAAAATCATACAAAAGGTACATAATATACATACATCTCAATAAATGTTTCTCTTTTAATTAATGCTATCGATAGTGAACTTAAGGAGGTTAACTCCGATGCCCCTCAAGTGGATGGCCTGGCCACCCCCGTTCTGCTTTATGCAGATACAAATTTACTACCAATTTTTAAAAGAATGAATAAAACCATGCTAAGAACCAGTACTAAGAACGGGTGCCGCTCGTGTTGATTAAGGAAAAAAAAGAAAACCACTTGATTAATTAACACCTTGGCTGCGAGGGAGATTTCCCTCCTGTGCTGGGCCCTAATGTTAGTGGCCATGATCATGACGAGCTCAGCTTGTCATGAGCACATCTCCACTGTGCCTCATGACGAGCTGGGCTCGTCATGAGCATGGAAGGTGTTAAGTAAAAGACCATACTCTTCCTAGCAGCCATTGACATTAAAATGAATGTAGCTTTAAAAAACAAATATCAGGGTCCTCTAGGGAGAATAACAAACTCATTGCAGATTTTATCGTTATAACAGCCTTTTTCTAAAATAAGGGTTTCAAATATGCGATGCGAAAGGGTAAAAAAAGATCACAAATCAGTAAAAAAAGTGTGGTACTCTGTTTGGTAACACTGTCGCAAGGGCAAGGTGCGGAGGAATGATATGTCATTTGTGGAAAGGCCACCAAATGGTGGACAATTCCCAATTGTAATCTGGTTAGGACAAACCGATGGGATGGCCTAGTAACTATTCTCAGGTAGTTTTGAGAACCAGACATAGGTATATTGGAATAATACAATTGTGCGGTCGCTAACAGCATATTATCATTTCTTCGCACTTGCGCTTTCTTATCCATGTAACGACTCTTTAGCTCTTTCTTGGGGAAATCAGATAGGCATTCAGGATCTGCCTGGACATCTAAATTAAATGCATCCTTAGCTGTTTTCATTACATAATCAATCCAAGGTATCATTAAACATTTATCTAGGCGGAGACAGTCGCTGATAATGCTCCTAGTGAAACCAGTTTCTTCTTTGGACCAAATTGCTCTCCACACCAAGAGAGGTCTTAAACTTATCAGATCAGATAAATACTCCAGCCCCAATTCCATATGCGTTATCTCAGTTGAGGCCAATTTTGGTAGGCATAACAATTTTTTGATAAAACAGTTCTCCTCTATCTGTAGGTCCACATGGCAACAATGACCCCAGACACCGGATCCATATAATGCAATTGAAGCATATCTGCACCTATAATTATGCAGCATGTCAAGGATACGGCGGTCCCTAAGTTTAGTTTCAAATTTGAAAACACCATGGATACTTCTGGACATTTTCGCTTTAACATTTGTTACCTCTTGAGACCACATACCATTACAGTCAAACGTTATACCCAAATAGCAGAAATTTTTCACTATTTCAATTTTCTTATCATCTATATAAGAGGGTTTCGTCTTCCTTGTTTTCTTCCCACACTGCATAATAAAAGTTTTTGTAGTGTTAATTTTCAACTTCCTGCCCTTAATGAATCCCGAAAAGGTATCCATTAGCCTCTACAAGCCGGGGGGGTTCTGGATATAAGCACCGAATCATCGGCATAAAGCAGACAGGGGTGGCCAGGCCATCCACTTGAGGGGCATCGGAGTTAACCTCCTTAAGTTCACTATCGATAGCATTAATTAAAAGAGAAAAAAGGAGTGGGGCGAGAACGCACCCCTGTCTAATGCCCAGGTTTACCTTAATGTTGTCCGTGCATTCTCCTTCTTGTCCGTATCTTATACGGGCAGATAACTTTGTATACAATCTTGCCAAGAAGTAAATAATCCCAGCTGGAGCGCCTTGATCCAATAGGGTTGGCCATAGCAGCACGTGATCGACTAGATCAAACGCGCTGCTAAGATCCGCAAAGCAGAGGAAGAGTGATCCCTGCTTTGCGCGGGTATACTTCCCTATTAAGAGATCTAAATTAATGCACTGCTCTATTGTTCCTAAACCTTTGCGGAACCCAAATTGGGATTTAGCAAGAATGCCACTACCCTCGACCCATTCCTCCAACCTTACCAGTATTACTCGACTCATAGTTTTAAGTGATGAGTCTAAAAGGGAGATAGGTCGGTAGTTCTTCTCCTCCGACCTATCTCCCTTTTTATATATTGGTATAATTATTGATTCCCCCCAGGTAGGTGGGGTACTCTCAACAATTGCCGCGTTGAAAACTTTAGTCAGGACGGGGCCCCATAGTTTTATGTCGGCCTTCTACAGGTCGATAGGAACCCCGTCAGGGCCCGGTGCTTTCCCTCCCTTGCTGAGTTTAATGGCATGCTCTACCTCGGGAACAGTGATGTTCAATGGAACGGTTGGCCAATAATTGGACGCCGCCGGCGCCAGAACACCCTCCTCCTCCGGATCAAAAATGCTAGTAAAGTGCGATACCCAGCAATTTCCATTGACCTGGGCAGTGAGGGCAGGGCATTACAGATTCTATTTGAAACAATATCAAGTGTCGAACATAGTTCTGCTCGCCCTTACTGCAGTTTTTAGAAAAGTGCTAGTGCGGAAAATAAGATCAACATCGTCTAATACTAACATGGATCGAAATGCTACCTCTAGACTGATTGGTCTTCATTTATTAAAATAAGGACATAAAAACTGTTTAAAATATTTAATATAGTTTTTGCAGAAAAACATAAAGTGGATGATAGTTTGCTCACTCCTCCCGTCACAAGGGCACAAGTTCAAATTTGAGTTAGGACTATAACCGAGTGGAAAGCAGAGTGCAAAACTAATTGTACCAGCTCTTAGATGAAACAATAAGATTGTCTCCCATCGGCTCATTGGTAAGGACAGATACATGTGGAGTGGATGACTATACCGTTCAATATCCATGTAGTTGAGCACAGTTATTTTCCTGGCCTCTGCCGCCTCCCGCTCAATCTTAAATAGGGAGTTCAGAGCATTCTGCATTTTTCCTTTTGGCATCTGAGGCAGAAAGTGTGGAGTCCCAAAAAATGCTTTCCATATTTATACTGCGCAAGCTACTCAGCACACCACTCAACCATGGGATTTCTAGACGCTTAGCACAACCTAGGCAGTCCTTGATGATCAACTGTGTCAAGGAAGCTGCTTCATTCTTCCATACTGCAAGCCACATGAGGGCCGGGCGAGTCCGAATAAAATCAGTAATAAAATTAATATTACGCTCTTTGTGACATATGTATTGGGAGGTTGAGATTGGGACATTCAATAATTTCCTACAAAACCTATTCTCCTCCTGCTGTATAACTGAGCAATTGACCGTTCCCCATATCTCGGCGCCATATGAGGCTACCGGGGTGTGTTGTGAATGTATCTAGGACCCTGATTAAGACATTCCCGATTTATGCCCTTATGTGGTTATAACAAATCAGATCCTTATAAAAACCTTTGAATCATATCCATATTAAGTCATAGCCAATGCAGTCCAAATACGGCAAGGCTACTCCCATAGACTCCTAGAAAGCACAACGCGTTCTTAAACAAACCAAGCCTCCAGCAGCCCGGGAATTCCCCTGCTTCTGTTTTGATTTGTCCTAGAACTCCTGAGTCCGGAAAGAACTGCCAGTTCTTAGTGACGTCTTATGTCCAACCTTACGTCAAACTCGGCACCTTCCAGGTATAAATATAGCAACATCTGCCTTAAGCAACACATGGTGGTCTGGAGCAGATCGGCTATCTACTTGCCCGACGCCCTGCTGATGCGAGTGCCAACGGAAGCCGACCCTCCCTGCTGACGCACTGAGAGAGACGCTGTCTTTTCTCCTGCCGAGAAAATCCAGCTCCAGCGTTTTCCTGATACCCTCGTGGGTTGCTGGGAGATCGAGTCCTGAGAGAGAGATACAAGACCTCCTTCATTCTATACCCAAGGTAGGGAGCTGATTAGACCCTTAGAGAATTCTTGATTCAGATTCTTGGCAAAAAACTGTAACTCATCTACTCCTTCCCACGTACTAGGCTTAGGTTAGGTACACCGGGGTAGGCGTACCTTAGAAACACCAGTTGAGTATGTTTAGTCATTATTTTATCATTGTATGTATTTTATCCATTTTAAGTATCTTATGGCTTAGAAACCATATAAAGGCTTTTACAGTATTTTTTCAAAATACTCCTTTTACTGTACGCACTTTACTTTATGACAAGTATTGCAATTGTGGCAATTCATTTCTCTTGCATGAGAAAGAAGACTGCTCAATAAATAACCCTTTTATTGAAAACGCCCGTCTCTCTATTTCTCTGCACTTCTGGTGAAACGAAGCATGCACGATTGACTGATGCAAATAGCTATCTATTGTTTCTGCGACTCTGGAGATATTCCTTATTTCAGGGGGAACAAACAGCCAGATTCATCATTGTAAAATCTGCTCGCAAAGGGCCAGATTCTGAGAATCTGGCCCTTTGCGAGCGCAATTTTTGCATTTGGGATTCATCATCCCAAATGCAAAAATCGCAAATTGCGAAATCGCTAAATTGCGAGGAATTGCATTTAAGGAATCTCTATGTGAGATTCCTTCAATGCAATTCATGAACCATTTTTGAATTGCAAAATCACTATTTTTGGCCGCTATTTACCGCGAAGCACTTTAGCGCATTTTTCAAAGTTGTATGTTACACACACACATGTCCTTTGGACATGTGTGTGTGCAACATCAGTCTACATTTACATTTCAGGGGTGCTACAGGGTGTCCTTTGGACACCCCTGGCACCCTTGAAATCGCATCCTTATTTGCGATTAGCAAATTGCTAATCGCAAATAAGGAATGACTCCCTATTCATTCCTATGGGCCTCCATTCCTTATTTGCGATAGCAATTTGCTAATCGCAAATAAGGAAGCTGTAGAAATCGCAAATAATATTGCGATTTCTACATGAATTCCGTTTTGCAAGTCATTAATAGCGATTCCTTAATAATCGCTATTAACCCCTTCGATGCTTGTGACAGAACCATTCAGTCATCAGTCACAGTTGAGCTGTGCTGATGACGGAATGGTTCCGTCACGACCACACCCAGTTATGGAATGTCCAGCACCGGGAGTAAATCGGGGCAGCACGCAAGGTGTTAAGGACTCGTAAATCAGGACATTGATGAATCTGGCTGAAAGTTGTCATGTTATATGGTTGTCAGAAGCTAATCCCTTCTTGTCTATTCAAGAAAGCTAAACACCTTCTTGTTTACTCGAGAAAGTTTCTAGTGACCTCTGAGCTAGCTGGCACACACAATTAAGTCTAACATATTCAATAGAGACCTTGTCGACCTAAGTTCTACGTTTAAACTATCGTTTATGTTATTCCAATGTACAGCGCCTATTGGGAATATAGGAACTACACTACAGGTGCACTGAAGTTTGTAAATTTTTTGTACAGCTAATACTGCACATGTGGTCTTAGGGTGGGGTATGCTTAAGATCGAATTGGTGGGCTTTGAGAACTTGCTCCTGGTGTTAGCTCAATGCTCACTCCAGGAGCTGTTCGCAGCAAAGGCCAATCCCAAATATACAAAAGATTTAACCGCGGTCATCTTATGGCCGTCTATTATGATCGGGCGTATGTCATGCTTACCCAGGCCACTGCTCATTAAAAATGACTTTTTTAAATTTACCCGCAGGTCTAGATTTTTCATACAAATTGTTAACATTTTGGACAAGGAGACGCAGTGAATTTGGTGTACGGCCTATTAACACTGCATCGTCAGCATAAAGCAGCACAGGGATGGGTACTTTATTAATATATGGAATGTCTTGGGGTGCCAATTTCAGGGAGGCATTCAGGCCATTGCTGTATATAATAAAAAGCGGGGGGCCAACACAAATCCTTGTCTGACCCCCCTGCCGATGTCAATGAATCCCGAGACCTCTCCACCCGCCCCATTCTTACTTGGGCCTTAAGATCTCTGTGCAAAAAAGAAAAAAAGTTGACCAGGGTTTCATCCAGACCGCCTGCCAGAAGGATTGCCCACAGCTTTGACCTATTCACTAGGTCAAAGGCTGTGGACAAATCCATGAAGGCCATATAGACCGGGGATTTCTTAGCAATGGCATATTTGCCAATAATTAGGTTCAGACCTCTTTCTGCACTCAAATGGGAAGTGCAAGCTCTCAAGTTTAAAGGTCTGTATGCTCTCAGGACTGAGGTATATGTCTACTTGTACATGCATTCTTTCTTGTGTATGCATCTGAAGATTGTAGCTTAAAAAGTGGGTAACTTCTTGTGTAGGTGGTCAAATTTTCTCCGTTCTGCTCTGTCATTCAGTTGCACAGGCAGACATGTCTTATGTATATTGGTGTTATAGAGCACCTCAAAATAACATTGAATATCCATGTACCCTTTATTGTGAGCAGGATAAAATGCATATACCTTTTTGTACACACATTTACAGAATATGCTGTTTGAAACACAGGTATTCAAGTGTTTGTATGTTTATTTGTATGTAACATGTCATTAGGTAAAAGCAGACACATATGCATGCATACCTTCATAAACTTGGTGAGACTTACAACAGTGATACGGTAGGCCTAACATTCTGAGGAGTCGATGATTAGTGAACCTTAAAGAGAAAAGTGAGATTTAAGACATCTTGGGAGTAGGATTCGTGATTAGGCTAATTTTTATGAGTCTGTGGAAAGGTACAGTCAAAGTGGGCCTTTTTCTGCACCTCAGTTGCTTCTTTCTGGACTTCTTTTGCTTTTTTCTCCACCTTTCTTCCACTTTCATGTGTTCTGTTGCCTCTTTACGCATTTTCTTGCTTCTATCTGAACGTTTGTTCCTCTTTCTGCAACTCTCGTCCCTCTTTCTTCACTTCTCTTACTTCTGTCTGCTCCTTTCTTCCTCTGTCTGTACATGTTTTACCTATGTGGGCATAGTTAGAAATTAGCATTTAAAAACCTTAGAAATTCACTGCAAAAACCACAGGTTTCAGGGACGTTATAGTAAGTAAATAACATTTAAAAAGACAGAAATTCACTAAAAAAACAACACAGGTTTTAGGGACGTTATAGTTAGGAATTAGCATTTAAAGATCTGTAGAAATTCACTGAAAAGAACACAGGTTTCAGGGATTATAGTTAGGCTGACATTTCGCTCGTACAAATCCAATCAAGTTGTGATCAAGACACAAGGTGTGTCAAAACGCGTAGCGTGTAACTGAAAATAAACCATCTTTGCTACAAAAGTTTCCCGAGTGCGCAATTTTCTGCTTTGAAGCAAGCTTTGGATTTATACCTTAATTCGGCTTGTGTGGTCCGCCGAACCATATGCGCCACCTGACTAGGGAGTAAGGATCCCAGAAGGACCCTGTTTTGCCTTTTTGAATATATATATACCTGCAAGAGCTGGGACTGTGCATGAAACTGCAAACGCGTTGCCCCCCGTCGGTTCTGAAGCACTAAGGATCGTAGGGGAGAGAAGTAGGCAAGACTGATTGCCTGATAAGGGGTTAAAAAGATTGGCAGAAGATTCTGTGGCTATAGCGGCAGTTCCTTGGACTGTTAGCCAATGTAAATTGGGGCATCACATGATGTTAGGATGAGCCTATCACTGCATAAGGCTTCCTCAAACGGACTCCCAGGACCAGCATGCACCAGCCAGATGGGAGTGTGCAAGGAACTCTGTACATTGTGAATTGGAGGCGGAGCTGGAGACCACCTGACCAGGTGTGGTCTCTCTAATAAAATCACACAGCCCAACCCCCAGCAAGAACCACAAGCCCATGGAACCGGCACTGATGACGGAAATTGGCAGCCAGAAACACGTCTGCCCAAGCTTTTCTTAGACTTGGATTTCCCAGCGCACTGAGAACAATACAGCCACCTTTGACCCCGGAGCAGTGTCGTGCTTTTTTCCTAGCTGGAAGAGAGCATAGGTCCTCATATATATATATATATATATATATATATATATATATATATATATATATATATATATATATATATATATATATATATATATATATATATATATATATATATATATATATATTCAATGAAAAAACCATAGGTTTTAGCCCATATATAGTTTGGGATTAGCATTTACAAAACCTTGAAAATTCACTGAAAAAACCATAGGTTATAGACCATATATAGTTAGGGATTAGCATTTACAAAACCTTATTTTACTCGCATAAAACCATTGAAATTCGCATATATAGTTAGTTGCGCTAACTATATATCGCGCACCCGCAATCCACTGCTGATGTTGTCACATATTACATCATTCATGACATGGTCAGTGACATCACTGATGACATCACTGATGACATCTCAAATGACATCACTGATGACATCAATGATGACATCCTAAATGACATCACTGATGACATCACTGATGACATCTCATTTGACATTACTGATCACATCACTGATGACATCATTCATGTGATTATACGATGAACCTCTTCAGACTCTGATATAACCTTAGATACACTCAGTGTAAACAGACACTCACAGACTGTCACTCATCCATGGAGTTACTCACACACCTAGTCAGTCATGCAAAGAATCAATCACACCTCCATTTCCTCAACTATACAGTTATGCACATCTTACTTATTCAAACATATACTAACACATATTTACTCCCTTATACAATCCCTGATACAAGTTCACAATGATCCATACAGCCACTCACACATTCACTGGCTCTTATGCACAGTTATTTATATATGTCAACTCTCACATGTACTGTGTTTTACATATGTACTTACTTTGACATGTAGCACTGAGATATCCATTCACTCACCAATACACTCATGCACACAGTCAACCGCCCATACAGCTGTTTCCACATGCACTTTTGAACCCATACATCTAGTGAATCAACTGCTCACACATCTATGCACAGAGTCATACACCTCCCAGCCACCCCACACACACTCAGTCTCCCATACAAATACTTGGGCAACCAATCAATAACCCATATAGTTACTCATATAGCTACTGATCAACGCATGCAGCAGTTTACAGAACAACAGACATAATGATGCACAAATTAAGACAGTTTAGTCACTAACCCATGCACTCAGTGAGACACATGTAATCGCTCACTTATACAGTCAGTCATGCACCTACTAAATCCTTCATCCAGACACTTATACATCCACTCATTCTTCAATATGTAATACATATTTTAACTTTACAGAAACATACAGTCACTGGATAATGTCATCAGTGATGTCATTTGAGATGTCATCAGTGATGTCATCAGTGATGTCACTGACCATGTCATGAATGATGTAATATGTGACATCATCAGCAGTGGATTGCGGGTGCGCGATATATAGTTAGCGCAACTAACTATATATGCGAATTTCAATGGTTTTATGCGAGTAAAATAAGGTTTTGTAAATGCTAATCCCTAACTATATATGGTCTATAACCTATGGTTTTTTCAGTGAATTTTCAAGGTTTTGTAAATGCTAATCCCTAACTATATATGGGCTAAAACCTATGTTTTTTTCATTGAATTTCAATGGTTTTTTAATAGCAAATATCAAAAGCTGTCAAATGTCAAGTACGTGATAGGTAAAAACATTTTCGTGTTTATGCACGCTGATGTGCTTTGAACGCTGCCCCCCCCTCTTTTCTCTTAGAAGTACTCTCTCTTTGCAGATAGTGAAGGGTAGTTAACGCAGGCCTTTGCCCCCGTTATAATCCGTCGTGCCTGCTTGTCTCTCCATTTGATTGATTGTTATCCAAGCATTTACTATTTTAGAATTTATTCTCTTTGGTTCATTCTCTATTTACTAACAAGCACAAAGCCGCAATACTCTGTTTAGTCTTTGCAGATAGTGAAAAATCGTGTAAAAAAAAATAAAATAATCGAGCAAAATCAGTAGGCCACTAATGGGATCTCTTTTTGACCTCGCTAAAATAGAAACATTAGGAACAACCCTTCATGAGAAATACGAAACTAGTGAGATGAACTGAGCTCCACACCATGATGGCTGCAAGACAGCTCGGCTCCGCCACCCACCCCGCCCAAAATAACGATAAACTCTATGCAAATATTATAAATATATACAACACACCAGCAAAGTAACAGGGTAAAACATTTTATTAAATAACTATTTACAAAACTATTTTATACTTTTTGTTGCCTGATCCGGCTAGCTCAATCGATCGAGCATGAAACTCATGCACTCTGATAGCAAGCGTTGCTGCTGATGCTATGCAAACAAAAACTGGTTTTCAGTTTGTACATTCTTCAAGATTTTTCATCCAAGGCTGGTTGAGAGTTTGTAGAACGATGGCTTCAGATTTTCAACATACGGTGTGGTGGCGCGGACTGGGAGGGTGCGCTTGACTTCTGCCCCCTCCCCAAGTCGTGTTGCCCTGGCGTGGCCTAAGATCGCCCCCGACATAGGCGGCCGGCTCCCGGGGTCCGGCGGAACTTTTTGCCTTTTGATGACTCTTCCATTCTGGACCTTATCCCACAATCCGTTTGACCTGAAGACACGCTGTAGTGGGGCGCCCCTTTACCGTTTCAGTTGCCATTCCGCCCGCTTTTGCTACACTGTGCCTCTTCCGCCATTCAGCTGTTTACCGCCCGCTCTTGCGACTACAGCGTCTCGCTCACCATGTAGTTGAGTTGCTCCCGCTCTTGCGATGCAGCTATAGGAGGCTGCCACAGGACTCTCAAAATGGCGGCCGCCTCTTCAGATTTGGGCGTGGTCCACTAAAATGGCCATGGGACACCTTGGAACTCGGACGCTTGTCTGCTAGGGCTTGGGCCCCATTCTCGAAAGCGTCCACTGAGCCTTGAAGATTCTACAAAAGTCTTGGGGGCCCCCGACTCCCGCAGGCTTCTGGTGGGGAGGGGCTGCCATGATTGCTCGTGGAATGGCCACGACTGAGATACGAGATGGTGGTGCTCTCATGCTAACGCCAGCTTCAGTCTGAAACATCCAGAAACACTGTAGACTACCAATTCGATCAGTTCCGGTAGCGCCCCAACGTGACCCGGTAGGGAAGAAGTTGCCCTGCCCTCTTTGACTGATGGTTCTTGTTGCCTGTCCCTTCTGTTGTCATTTAACAGAACGTTTTAGACTGCTGAAAGGGGTTGTGTTCCGACCGCTGGTTGGTGGAGACATTTTGACTATATTCTGGACCTACGTTGTCGCGTAATGCGTTATATGACACGCCGCGTTAGCGCACCCAGAAGTACTCCAGTGCGCGAAGCGCAGCTTCCCGGAAGGGATCCGGGACGCGGCGCGCAGCGCGTAACGTAAGCATAACAGGTCATGTGACTTGTTAATACAACTTTTCATTGGTTCATTTTACTTTTGTTATTCTAATGATGAAAGGCTTGGTCATATGACCTAAAAATTACGCTTTTTATTGCTTTCGAACATTATTTTTTCTTAAACATATATGTTATAATGTTCCAGGCTAATGTATTTTCCCGGAAAATTTACAACTGTCCTGCAAGTAAAATATATTCCTTTTTCTAGAAAAAGGGCGTTTCTTCATCCCATGACAGAGCCGTTGAGCAAAAGATGCTCGGCCTGCTGTCTTAGTCGCCGATACGCCTGAATATCAGATTCTTATCGATCACTTTATGTTGCAGGAGTAAAAAACACAACAGCCCGTGACCATTTATCTTTACTGCGTTCCTGCGTATTATACCTTTTATCCGTCATATAATTGGACTGCTTTATTTCACTTGCCTTTTACTGATTCGAAAACAGTGACTAAAATTAAAAACTTTACCAATGTAAATACTACTACCATGTTTTGTTTTAAAAACCTTTATTGTGAAAATGTCAGTATACAAATACGGGCCTATAACCACGTGGGCCGGCCACGGAGCAAACTGGAATCGTATATGATGAGGAGACATTTACACTGTAGAGGAACGCAACGAGCGGGCCATTAGGTTGCAAGAACTAAGGTGTCTAACAGTTGCGGAATCGGTGGACGTACATTTTGTAATTAAAATACGACAGGGCCACTTACAATAAAATTATCTAGATATACATTTGCGGGCAAGTACCATGGGTGACGTTAATTCGAACTTTCAATAGTACAGTAATCAATAACACATCAGAACTTAATATCAATAGGGATGTCGAAATATTCAATCAATTCTCGTTCCCGCCCGCCATGTGCTTCAAAACTGCATACGTATCTCGTGATATCAAGGTTGTGCAACCAGTACACAACAAGGAGTTACGAGTCCCATTTATACCGGCGCCATTTTGGGCGAGGCCAGGCAGGTCCAGGATATAGTCAAAATGTCTCCACCAACCAGCGGTCGGACCAGAACCCCTTTCGGCAGTCAAAAAAGGTTCAGTTAAATGACAACAGAAGAGATAGGCAACAAGAACCAACAGTCAAAAGAGGGGAGGGCAAGATCTAAAGCCATTGTTCTACAAACTCTCAAGCAGACTTGGATGGAAAAATCCTGAAGAATGTACAAACTGAAAACCATTTTTTGTCTGTATAGCATCACCAGCAACGCTTGAGTCAGCTTTGTGTGAAGCCGCCATTTTGATTCAATCAATAGCGTCCCCCTGCACACATTCAGGGACCTGGTCATGTCTAAAGGTCAAACGGATTGTGGGACAAGATGTAGAAAGGAAAAGGAAAAAAGTTCCGCCGGACCATGGGAGCCGGCCGCCTATGTCATGGGCAATCTTTGGCCACACCAGGGCAATAGTGAAGCTGCAGCAGGTGCAAATAAGCTTCAGACAGTGTTACAAGCGCTGCTCAGAACTCTCAACTATGACACCACCTCCGTGCCATCCGGATCTTGGCGCCTTGTGCTGGTTCCGACCTATTCACACATCGGTCCGCTACTGACACCACCTCATAGGCCAACGGGACACCCCACGCCGACTTTCGGCGCAGCATTGTAGGATGGCCACACCAGTGCGGCAACTTGCTAGACACCACCTCGGTGCCATCCAGATCTCGGCGCGTTGTGCTTCCTTCGGCCTACTGTAGCCGCAAGTGCGGACGCAACTCAGCTGGATAGCGAGTGAAACACCAAGGGGCGCCCCACTGCAGCCGAGGAGCCTCCATCTTGGGGGCGACGCACAGCATCACATTGCTTTCACAAACAGCCCCCACTGACTGACGCGACCTCACAGGCCAACGGGGCGCCCCACGCCGACTTTCGGCGCAGCATTGTAGGATGGCCACACCAGTGCGGCAACTTGCTGGACACCCCCTCGGTGCCATCCGGATCTTGGCGCGTTGTGCTGCCTTCGGCCTACTGTAGCAGCAAGTGCGGGCGCAACTCTGCTGGACGGCGAGTGAAACGGTAAGGGGCGCCGCACTGCACATCAGGTGCCTCTACCTGGGGAGGCGAGAGAGGCCAGTTTGCGCCACCTCCCCCCCCCCCCCCCCCAGGCACCCCACGCCGACTTTCGGCGCAGCATTGCAGGTTGGCCACACCAGTGCAACTTGCTGGACACCACCTCGGTGCCATCCGGATCTCGGCGCGTTGTGCTGCCTTCGGCCTATTCGCACATCGGTCCGCTACTGACGCCGCCTCACGTGCCAACGGATTTTCTATGCTTTTTATAGCAGCGCGTAACGTAAGCATAACAGGTCATGTGACTTCTTTATAAAACTTTTCATTGGTTGATTTTACTTTTGGTTTCCTAATGATGGAAGGCTGGATCATATGACCTAAAAATACCACTTTTCATTGGATTAAAACATTTTTTTTTCCCAAACGATGAAAGCCCCACCTTGTTTCTAGATGTTTCAGACTGAAGCTGGCATCAGCCTGAGAGCACCACCATCTCGTGGCTCCGTCGTGGTCATTCCACGAGCAATCATGGCAGCCGCTCCCCACCGGAAGCCTGCAGGAGTCGGGAGCCCCCAAGACTTTTGTAAAATCTTCAAGGCTCAGGGGACGTCCGAGTTCCAAGGTGTCCCAGGGCCATTTTAGTGGACCAGGCCCAAATCCAAAGAGCCGTCCGCCATTTTAAGAGTCCTGTGGCAGCCGCCTATCGCTGCACCGCAAGAGTGGGCGCAACTCAACTACATGGTGAGCGAGACGCTGTAGCCGCAAGAGCGGGCGATAAACAGCTGAATGGAGGATGAGGCACAATGTAGCAAAAGCGGGCGGAATGGCAACTGAAACGGTAAAGGGGCGCCCCAGTACAGCAGACAAGCCTCCACCTGGGGAGACCCGTTCACGCCGCCTCCCCCCCCCCCCCGGGCGCCCCACGCCGTTTTTCGGAGCAGCATTGTAGGATGCCGAAACCAGTGCGACAACTTACTGGACATCACCTGGGTGCCATCCACATCTCAGCGCGTTCTGCTGCCTTGGGACTATTCGCACAACAGACCGCTACTGACGAGGCCTCCCCGCGCACCCCCCGGGACGCCCCACGCCGTTTTTCAGAGCTGCATTGTAGGATACCAAAAACCAGTGATGCACCCAGGTAACATCACCTGGGTGCCGTCCAGAACTCAGCACGTTGTGCTGCCTTGGGACTATTCGCACAAAACACAGCTACTGACCATTGTTGCTTCTTTTTTCAAAAAAATGTTTAAATGTATTTACTGTTTTTGTTGCGTTCTATATATTTATAAGTTATTAAAGTGTTATAATCCTACTACTTTGTTGGAGTGCTATATATTTTTAATGTGACACATAATTGTAAAAACTTTGATGTACAAAGAGGCATCCCTGGAATCTTCCGCTTTAGGCTCGGTCCCACACACCGTCACAGTGAGAATCCCCTCCCCAAGCACAATACAGGATGGTTATCAGATAGTAGGAACGCGTGTGGTGTGACGGATCTCATCGGGTGGGGGCCTTGATCTACTGTAACTCCTTTGAAGAGGGGTGATTCTCTACAGCTGGGGCCATAAACTACATCTGCAGGGCTAGGTGATAGCCTGGGACCGGCCTGGACAATCGGACACAGAGGAAGAGGAGTGTCAGAGGGTGCGGTAGTGAATAGGGTGAAAGGGTGGTGTCGGGAGGGCACAGGGTGTGATTCTCAGGGAAGAGCAGCGCACATGGGAGGAGGTTTCTGGCCCATGCATGAGAGAGAGATCGGGGGTGACCAGTGGCTGGGGGAGATGCTTGCGAGGGTGGGGAGCCATGCTGAGGATCGGCGGCGTGCAGAGAGTGGGTCTGGTCAAGGCATCTAAAATGGCTGCCGTGCTCAACAAAAGTGTGGCATTGCAAAAAAGACAAGATGGCGCAGACAATGTTTATCAATAAGGATTAATTTATAACAATTATTTTTAACAAAATATTTACTCGCAGTAACAAAATGGCGGTCAACAGTTCCTGATTTCCATCGAATCGAACGTTAACAGACGTCACGCAGCAAAAAAAAAAACGCTCACGCACAGCCGCTGGAAGACATGTCTCAACATATATGAGCCTCCTCAGCCACCCTCAGAAAACAAAAGGGGTCAGGATACGTCTCCCGTACCCCCTTATACCTAGTAATTTAATGAAATCGAAACACAAAATGGCAAATTCACGTTTCGCTACCAGTTTGCGACCCGGTTCGCGAACCGAGAAGCGCTTTTACCGCGAAAAATTAAATTTTTATTATTTGCCCCACAGGACCCTTTAATAACCCCAACATCATTCCTAGGGGGTCAAGAGGGGTCTACCTAGCCCCCTTTCATTAAATTCCCCCTTCGTTTTTCTCCTCCTCTTGTCTCTCGATCCTACCGACAGACAAGATGGCGGCCGCACCGGACTGTTTAGAATGTTGACAGACACCGGAGAGCCAATCAGCTTCGCTACGCAAAGCTCCGTTACGCGAAAAGTACGCGATCTGGAGCGCTATCTGGGACGCTGTCACAGATATATCTGTTTTTTAAACGTTAATTTCTCAAAATCCACTGGAGCACATATATTTAGACCCAGCAAAGGCACATCGGGCTAACAGTCCCTATAATTTTGCCAAGTTTCGTGCAAATCCATTCAGCCGTTAGTTTGCGACCCGGTTCGCGAACCGAGAAGCGCTTCTACCGTGAAAAATCAATTTTTTTTTATTTTCCCCACGGGACCCTTTAATAACCCCAACATCATTCCTAGGGGGTCAAGAGGGGTCTACCTTGCCCCCTTTCATTAAATTCCCCCTTCGTTTTTCACCTCTTCTTGTCTCTCGATCCTACCGAGAGACAAGATGGCGGCCGCACCGGACTGTTTAGAATGTTGACAGACACCGGAGAGCCAATCAGCATCGCTTCGCAAAGCTCCGTGACGCGAAAAGTACGCGATCTGGAGCGCTATCTGGGACGCTGTCACAGATATATACATTTTTTAAAACGTTAATTTCTCAAAATCCACTGGAGCACATATATTGAGACCCAGCAAAGGCACATCGGGCTAACAGTCCCTACAATTTTGCCAAGTTTCGTGCAAATCCATTCAGCCGTTCGAGCTAAAAGTGAGGCCATACGCCCTATGGAAATTAACATGGGAAAACGTGTTTTGGGACCCCCCTTTTTTCTCGGCCCCCCCTTGACGAAACCCCCCCAAATTTTCAAGGGCTGCTCAGAAACACAATGTGCCATTTTCCAGAAAATTTCAGCCGATTCTGTCCACAAACGCCAAAGTTATTAGACATAGAATTTTCAAAAGTCCCATAGGAAAAACATCCTAACTATATATACCTACTGGCTATCGCCAGTAGGTAATATATATATATATATATATATATATATATATATATATTACCTACTGGCGGTCGCCAGTAGGTAGTTATAGTTAGGATTTTTTTCAATGTTAAATCTGAAAATTCTATTTGGAATAACTTTGGCGGCGGTTGACGAATCTGCCTGAAAATTTCCTCAAAATGGCCTCGCGGCGTTCCGGTCCTTCCCTGAAAGTTTGGGGGGGATTCGTCAAGCGGGGGTCGAGATAAAAGGGGGGTCCCAAAACGCGTTTTCCCCATGTTAATTTCCATAGGGCGGTCGATTTCACTTTTAGCCCGAACGGCTGAATGGATTTCCACCAAACTTGGCAAAATTGTAAGGACTGGTAGCCCGATGTGCCTTTGCTATGTCTCAAGATATGTGCTCCAGTGGATTTCGAGTAATTAAGGTTCAAAAAAATATATATATCTATAGCCGCGCTCCGGTACGCGCACCGGTACGCACACCGGGCGCTTACCGCGACTTGCGCGCAGAAAGCTGATTGGCTCTGGGGTGTCTGTAAACATTCTAAACAGTCCGGAGCGGCCGCCATCTTGTGTCTCGGTAGGATCGAGACACGAGAGGTGGCCAAAACAAAGAGGGAAATGACCATAAGGGGGCAGAGTAGACCCCCCTTGACCCCCTAGGTTTGATGTGGGGGCCATAAAAGGGCCCCGCGGAGCAAAAAAAAAATAAAAAATTTTTTTGATTTTCGCTGGGTGAGCGCCCGCTACGCGCACCGGTACGCGCACCGGTAAGCGTACCGGGGAGAGTACCATGGGGAAAAAGAATGACAGTTTTAAAAGTAGCTGTTTAAAAAAAAAATGTTTTTTTTTTTTATACATACACATACATATATATATATAAATGCATATGCATATATATATATGCATATATGTGTATATGTGTGCGTGTAGAGAGAGGTAGAGAGGTAGAGGTGTAGAGGTAGAGAGGTAGAGAGGTAGCGGTAGAGAGGTAGAGATTAGTAGAGAGAGAAGAAGAGAGAGGTAGAGAGGTAGAGAGTAGAGAGTGAGTAATAGAGAGTAGAGAGTGAGTAGTAGAGAGTAGTAGAGAGCAGTAGAGAGAGTAGCAGAGAGTGAGTAGTAGAGAGTAGTAGAGTGAATAGTAGAGTGAGTAGTAGAGAGTAGTAGAGAGTGAGTAGTAGAGAGTGAGTAGTAGACAGTAGTAGAGAGTAAGTAGTAGAGTGAGTAGTAGAGAGCAGTAGAAAGTGAGTAGTAGAGAGTAGTAAAGAGTGAGTAGTAGAGAGTGAGTAGTAGAGAGTGAGTAGTAGAGAGTAGTAGAGAATGAGTAGCAGAGAGAATAGTAGTGAGTAGTAGAGAGTGAGTAGTAGAGTGAGTAGTAGAGACTAGTAGAGAGAGAGTAGTAGAGAGTGAGTAGTAGACAGTAGTAGAGAGTGAGAAGTAGAGAGTGAGTAGTAGAGAGTAGTAGTGAGTAGTAAAGAGTGAGTAGTAGAGAGAGAGTAGTAGAGAGTGAGTAGTAGAGAGTAGTAGATAGTGAGTAGTAGGGAGTAGTGAGTAGCGAGTAGTAGGGAGTGAGTAGTAGAGAGAGAGTAGTAGAGAGTAGTAGAGTAGTAGAGAATGAGTAGTAGACAGTGAGTATTTGAGAGTAGTGGAGTAGGAGAGAGTAAGTAGTAGAGAGTAGTGGAGAATATTCCAAAGTTTGGCACAGCACCACTTTCACAATGAGTCCAATCAAATCATATCACTTAGAGTCCTTATTGAAGCGCTGAATCTTGGTGTATATTCAAATGCTTTTATTTTCCTTAAGTTTATGTACCACAGCCAGCCGAAAGGTTTCATTCTGTACAACAGAACTTCTTCAGGGCGTTCTTATTTCCTTCAAGTTATGTCGGTATCCAGTTGTCATATAACTAGATATTTCTTCCAAATGTTAGACGAGACATGAGTATATTCTTATTCAAAGTGACTAGGTATCAATTTTACCCACACAATTCGGGCAGACTTGAGTAATTTATAGCATCCTCAAAGTCAGTCTTTCAAAAATTCCAAAGTATAGGACATGATAATCCAAATCCAAATGTTTCTCAAGAAAAGTAATTTACAATCGTTCGGAATATCGGTGTTTGGGCAGATATGATCCAGGGACCCCCAGTATGCAAGGGGAATTAGTCCCCCCTCTACAAACGCGCCAGTGGCGTGCATTGCAGAGAGGTGTAACAAGGGTGTGGCCTCATTACACTTCTCTGCAATGCAGCTCCCTCGCGCATACTGGAGGCTCCTGGTGGACCAGTTGACCCCAGGGACCCCCAGTATGCAAGGGGAATTAGTTCCCCCTCTGCAAACGCGGCAGTGGGCTGCGTTGCAGAGAGGTGTAACAAGGGGCATAGTCTCATTACACCTCTGCAATGCAGCCCCTGGCGCATACTGGAGGTTCCAGGTGGGCTAATTGGCCCCCAGGGGCCCCCAGTATGCAAGGGGAATTAGTTCTCCCTCTTCAAACATGCACGGGGGCTGCGTTGCAGAGAGGTGTAAAAAGGGTTGTGGCTTCATTACACCTCTCTGCAATGCAGTCCCCTGGCGCATACTGGAGATTCCTGGTGGGCTTTCAGGTGTTATATAGTTAGGAATTAGCATTAAAAAAACCTTTGAAATTCACTGAAAAAACCATAGGTTTCACACCAGTTATAGTTAGGAATTAGCATTTAAAAAACCTTTGAAATTCACTGAAAAAACCATAGGTTTCACACCAGTTATAGTTAGGAATTAGCATTTAAAAAACCTATTAAATTCACTGACAAAACCATAGATTTCACACCATTTATAGTTAGCTGGAAATTTTACTGACATAAAACCATTGAAATTCCCACGTTATAGTTAGTTGGACTCACTATAACTTGCGCGCCTGTAATGCACTGCTGATGACGTCACATATTACATCACTCATGACATGGTCAGTGACATCACTCATGACATCACTGATGACACCATCCTTGTGACAGAGTGACAGACCTAATTTCAGTGTAATGTAACGCTTGAAACACATATTCAAAAATAGAAACAAACATTTTGAAAAAAATGGAGATACCCAAACCAGTAACAACAACCAATTCAGTAATTCCACCATCTATATACACATCCACTCATTCACCAACAGTTCTATATAGTCACTCATATATATACTCACTCATCATATGTAGTGATACACCTATACATCCTGTTACACATCAGCAGTCATCCAAAAGTTACTCACACACATACTCACACATGCAAATAAACTATTGAACATCCATTTATTTGCATATACATTTATACACACACTACCACCTTACTTCTAAGGGAACTTACCCATACTTACTCTCTTAAACAATCACTTATAGAAACACATACTTATTTAAACAGGAACTCCTATAATCTCTCACTATATATACTATACTCACTTATATACATCAATACTCACATATACTAGATTAAAACATATGTCGTTACTAATGAAGACACTAGTGAGACAGTCATTCACTCACTAACACACACATATACACACTCATCCACCCATACAATCCTGCACATATGCTGTCTTCAAAACACATACAAACAGTGAGTCAGTCACCAACCCCTGCAGCCACTTATACACAAAGAGAAACACTGATACAAACATTTAAATATTTAAACAATACTCGCTAATATATGTATTCACTAAGATACACGTAATAAGCCAGTTACCCAACCAATTTTTTTTAAAAAAAACATCCATTTACACACTTATTTAAACATTTATTCTTCCATCGACCTTTACAAATACATATATAAAACAAATTTATTTTTCAGAAAGACACACATTTACTGGATGGTGTCATCAGTGATGTCATGAGTGATGTCACTGACCATGTCATGAGTGATGTAATATGTGACGTCATCAGCAGTGCATTACAGGCGCGCAAGTTATAGTGAGTCCAACTAACTATAACGTGGGAATTTCAATGGTTTTATGTCAGTAAAATTTCCAGCTAACTATAAATGGTGTGAAATCTATGGTTTTGTCAGTGAATTTAATAGGTTTTTTAAATGCTAATTCCTAACTATAACTGGTGTGAAACCTATGGTTTTTTCAGTGAATTTCAAAGGTTTTTTAAATGCTAATTCCTAACTATAACTGGTGTGAAACCTATGGTTGTTTCAGTGAATATATATATATATATATATATATATATATATATATATATATATATATATATATATATATATATATATATATATATATATATATATATATATATATATATATATATATATATATATATATATATATATATATGCATTACCTACTGGCGGTCGCCAGTAGGTATATATAGTTAGGATTTTTTCTCTATGGGATTTTTGAAAATTCTATGTCTAATAACTTTGGCGTTTGTGGACGGAATTGGCTGAAATTTTCAGGAAAATGGCACATTTTGTTTCTGATCAGCCCCTGTAAATTTGGGGGGGGGGTCGTCAAGGGGGGGCCGAGAAAAAAGGGGGGTCCCAAAACGCGTTTTTCCCATGTTAATTTCCATAGGGCGGTTGGCCTCACTTTTAGCCCGAACGGCTGAATGGATTTGCACGAAACTTGGCAAAATTGTAGGGACTGTTAGCCCGATGTGCCTTTGCTAGGTCTCAATATATGTCCTCCAGTGGATTTTGATAAATTAACGTTTAAATAAAGATATATATCTGTGACAGCGCTCCAGGCAGCGCTCCGGTTCGCGAACTTGACGCGTAACGGAACTTCGCGAAGCGAAGCTGATTGGCTCTCTGGTGTCTGTTAAAATTCTAAACAGTCCGGAGCGGCCGCCATCTTGTCTCTCGGTAGGATCGAGAGACAAGAGGAGGCCAAAACAAAGGGGGAAATGACCATAAGGGGGCAAGGTAGATCCTCCCTGACTCCCTAGGTTTGATGTGGAGGCTTTAAAAGGGCCCCGTGGGGCAAAAACAAAAAAATCATTTTTATTTTTTTTTGCGTGGGAAGCTTCCGGTTCGCGAACCGAGAAGCGGCCCGGGGAGCGTGCTATGAGGAAAAAAGAATGATAGTCTTTTTAAATATTGTATGTAACCAGCAGCGTTACGGGAGTCCACCATTTTGTGTTTCAGTCGAATTAAGATACAAGATGGAGGGCAAATAGTGTTCAGAATGGGTAGAAGGGGGCACGGTAGACGTATCTTGACCCCCTAGGTTTTCTGAGGGTGGTTGAGGAGGCTCATATGTGCGGGAAAAAAAAACATTTTTTTAAGAAATTTTGCGTGGTTAGCTTCCGGTTCGCGTACCGGGTAGCTCTCCGGGGAGCGTAGTTTGTTGAAAATTAGTGAAAAAAGTTAGTGAAAAATAATAATTGTGAGTGATTAGATGTAGGGTAGCTCTGAGAAGAGCTTTTGGGTTTATGGTACATTTATGTACTTATAAGTAGGTACCAATGCACAGTCTTAAATTCAAAATGAAAATTCTGTTGCCCTCATCTGAGAAGTGAACTCCATCTCCTCTGTAGATATCTTGCATGCAAAAACGCAAGTTATTGTTGTACATGGAGCCCATTCCATGGTCTCTCATATAAGCTGAAACAGATTTGTTTACATGCTTCCTCGACTTCTCAATTTGTGGACAAAATTGGTTCGACCACCTCCATTTCTGTCTTTGGCATATATTTGAATATAACAAGGCAGTTTGAGGAAAAAGTGCCATTAATTGCTCAAAGGTGTCCTTTAAAAGCATTTCCAGACCTACCCCAGTCAAAGTGCCCAAATCATTACCTCCACAGTGCACAATTAACAGGTCAGGTTTTGGCAAATGCATAAAGGTTTTCACCAATGGTATCAATTGGTGACATTTTAATCCTCTGTGGCCAAACCACTTAATTTCCACATCTTGTAAATTGAGGTTAGGTAAATTTCTGTTCTCAGCATACCTTTGAGCCCAGTAGATGTAACTATGTCCAACAATCCAGACAGTAAACATGGTGAGAGAAGTTTCTGCTGCAGTCAGATAAAGTGTGGTAAGAAATGGCAGATGAAACAGTAGGAGTTTGTAAAGAAAAAAAACTGTGGAGTTTCAGTGCTAATGATTCACTAGCAGTGATTGGTGGATTTCCATTTCTGAAAACAGAAAGTTAGGGTGCATGGATGTGTTCTTTGAAAGATGTAATTTGAATGGTCAAGAAAAAATCATTTAATGAAAGATTGCACTGGATACGCAGGTGCACTGAGAGTTCAGAGTTCAATTGAAACATTGTTGTGTGAACTTGCAAACATCAGAGGTCTTTCAGGAGGTGGTTGCTATGCAAAAAAGGCAGAGAGGGCAGAGGGGGGAAGGGTTTTGATTTGAAAAAAGTGAGGGAAGAGTTTTGATTGGCTAACATGAGAGATATGTGTGATGAATATCAGCATTTCTGTGCTTTCTATAGCTGCAGCCTCTGAAGTGCATACTCTTTGTTCTGCTGAAGACATTTTGGTGTATTTCTGAGACTGTTTTGAAACTCATAACGAATTTGCTAAGGTGAGAAAAGATTTATTTAATTTAGATAGACTATAGTATGCTTTAAGGACAAAATTATGAAGAAAGCTGTGTTTTTCAAATGTTGCTTTGTCTAAAGTGTTTTACAAATAGATTTTGTTTCTTTGAGAAATTGTAATTGAAAATAATGTGAAGTATTAGCACTGTCAGGGTGTTTTTGTACATAGGAGCTGTGCAGTGTTTTCAAATTATTACTTGAAAATCGTTTTTGAGGAAAAGGAATGCTTTTAAAATTTATCACAAGGAAAAAATGGTGTCTGTTTCTTTATAAGGCATTTGAGTATCTCTGATGTTATTTTTCCCATTTTAATTTAAGAGCTTTCGCCGTGGGGCTTGTTCCTTGTAAATATGCTTCCACCTGTGCATGGCAAATTTAGATTTTGATTCTCTGAGTTACATAGTCATGTTAAAAGTGTCCCAAAAAATGGTGCAAGGGCAATCAAAAACCCCTTTCATGTGTCTTAAGGACATTTTAAGTCATTTCCTCTTGAATGTAGGTATACAATTGATTTATATGTTGTGTTTAAAAACGTGTTTTTCAAATCAATTACATTTCTGGATATGTACTGCTAGAGCTTCATAGGTTTTTTGGGGCATATTTATAAGGCATTTAATTGTCTCTGATGTTATTTTTCCCATTTTAATTTAAGACCTTTCCCCGTGGTGCACGTTCCTTGTAAATATGCTTCAATCTGTGCTTGGCAAATTTAGATTTTGATTATTTGACTTACATAGCCATGTTAAAAGTGATCCAAAAACTTTAAAAAAACACTTTCATGTGTCTTAGGGCATTTTAAGTCACTGAGTAAACACAGGTGATGTGATTGTGCAATGAGGAAAAGGAACTCCACATTTTTCAATGACATCGCCTGTGTTTCCTAAGTTTATGAATAACATTGTGCAGATGAAGTTTAGGTCTGTCCACGGACACAAAAGAGGTCTGGCCTTTGTTCAAGAGTGAAGTCGACATGACTTACTTCATTGGTAGGCCTTCACATGTATTATCTCCTCTGTACTCTGCAGCGGTGGTGCAAAAGATTTGCTATGTGGCGACATATTTTCAACTTGATGCATCTAGACAGATGTGTCATGCTGTAAAGTCCTGTGCCACATGAAACCTGCGTCAGGTTTCATATAGGTGTTTTGTTGCAGGGTGGGCATTCATTTGCATGAAAGCCCTGTAAAAGTAACACAGTGAAATTTAGAAGATTTCACTGAGTCAGCTTTATAGCATTCCTGAATCAAATCCTTATGGCTTTTTGAAACAGGCATAAGGAGTGAAGCACCATGCAATGTGTGGCTTCCTCCTGTGCATTGCAGTAGACATGTCGTGTTTACGACGTGACTTGTGCAATGTGTTGCTTTTGCGGCACCGATGCATGACGCATCTGTGCTGTTTTTATTCAATGATGCTCCACAATGTAAATGTGCCACACCATGGGTAGCAGAGCAGTGGTGCACATTAACTGGTGCATCCCTGGGGATGTGCCAGTTAACATAAATCTGTCCCTATACATTTAAGTATGTGCAGGGGACACAGAGTCGGTGAGGCTTATCCTAGGTTAAGAAGAGATGAGTCCTGTTTACTGAAGACTTAGACATAGGCCTCACTTCTTCAGCATCGCTGGACATGGCTAAATAATAGCTGCAAAATGATACTCTTGTTAAACAATTTTACTATTCTAGTCTCTGAGATTTGTGTCTTAGTCTGCAACATCTCATTGTTGTTCTCTTTTTTTAAAGATAACGACAACATCAAGCATGAGTGATAATGAGCAATCGGTTGATCTCGATCTTATCGTTGAACTTGTCATTGAAACGTCAGTGGAAGTAGATCCCTTAGATCATTTAAATCCTGAGGATGATGAAGAATATGATGAGAATGCTGATTTGTCAGAATTGTATGATATAGGGTGGGAAGCTGATCTGCTTGAGCCTATGTAGTAAAAATGTAAACCGTTTCATTTAAAATTAAACAAAAGTTCAAAAATAGTTTGTGTGTAGTGTCTTTATTAAAATAATCAAATATGCTCGTAAAATTAGTTCAGATTCACATATAAAACAACACAAGTAAAATGTAGAAGCATTTAATTTCTTTGCTACTATTTGTGATTTCTAAATTTGCCAATGCACTAAAAATTATTCTATGTTAAAATAACAAGCAAAGTGTTAAGTTTTTGATGACTGTTATTGATTTACTGTTTGGTAATAGTGATTAATAAAAATTTTTATTATATTTTAGCACAGATTCAACTGCAGATTATTTCAAAATTTGAAAATGCCAACTAAGAATCGAATTAGAAAGGCTACAAGACGTCAAAGACAGCAGGTCCATCAATTACTGCAGCAGTCCTCTACAAAAAAAACTTGTCAAGTCACCAAGAAAGCACCGGGTAAGACCACGAAATCATTCATAAGAAAAATTTGTAGTAAAAAAAGTATTACTACAGAAAATGTTTCAGTCCAGAAAAAGAGAAGCAATTTAAACGAAAGGGCCAATCAAAAATGTTACTGCTAGAGCAAGAGATAACTCTGTGCATGATAGCAGAAGGAAAGAACAGTTTAGGGACATTCGTAAACGAATGTTCCACAACAGGATAATTGGCAATTTGTTAAAAAATATTTACAAAGGTCAACAGAAAGTGGTTTTTTATAAGAGAAAAAAAAAGTTGAGAAAGTTATTGATCAGGCATTTGAAATTAAACGAAAGTTATTTATTTTGATAATCAACAGAATTAGGAAGGTAAACAAGGTAATTTATGATTTCAAAACAAATAGTAGATGGAAGAGAATAATTAATCGTAGTAATTTTTGTGATGTTTTCTCAGGAGACTGGATGCATAGTTCAAGTTCTGAGGCATTTTTTAATGAGTAGAGTTATTTCCAGGATAATGATTTGGTGCATGCAGTTGACACCAGTGGTCGAGCTTATGAAGTGAAAGATGGATGTCCAGTTGAAAAAGAAAAACTTGTGACAACAGAGACAGAAGAGGTGTTAGGTAATGAGGTTTTAGGAAGACGTCCTAAGGGTCCTGTGTACACCTGGAACTGTAGTAGTATTTGCAGTGTACGACAGGATTCAATTGATTTGCTTTGTGATTTTGTACGGACATTTAATAAGAAAAGTTTGAAGCAGAAAATGAAGTTGTTGCAAGAATTAGATCCTTGCAGAGTGAGAGAAGTGACAGGTTTGCATGGTCATTCACTGGCTTGTCTTTCCAGGAGAGTATGCCAGAGTGTTTTTCATCATTTTAGGATGCTAGCAGTGCATCATAATAAAGTGATGAAATTAGTTAGAATGTTGTATTATGCTAAGAGTCCAGCAATTATGCTTAAACAATTATGTGCTGCTCTTTTCCATGGTTCTGAAATAGATGTGAAGAATATTTGTGAAGAAATTGAGTTTTGTTACTTTGGAAGTAAAGAGGAGAATGTTCAAATTGACCCAGAAGAAGAGGGTAATGTTGAAGATAATGTACAGGTTTCCAGTACAGATAATTTTCAGAAGGAAATTGCCACGTTTCAGGTGAAATCAAGTAAAAGGCCTAATTTCACTTGTGTGTGTTGTCGACGCACTTATTATAAGAATCAGACTAAGTTAGTGGATTTATATGCAAAAAGTGAAAGGGAAAATAATAGTGAATGGAAGGATTTCGCAACATACTTGATGGTAGAAAATTGTTTTGATTTGGGATCGGATCAACGTGTGTGTACTTGTTGTAACAAATTAAACCAAAACCAGATGCCTGCTAGGGCGGTTCATAATAATCTGGAATTGGTTGAGATTCCTTCTGAATTGAAGGATTTAAATACTTATGAATCTATTTTGATTCAAAGTATCCATCCCTTTCAGGCTATTGTAAGAATGGAGCCAAAGACAGGGAAGTTGCCTCCATCAGATTTACAGAGAGGATTAAAGGGAAGAGTTGTTTATTTGCCTCTAGATTTGAACAAAAACATTAACACAATTGGAGTAGAGAAAGTGGAAGAGGAACCTCTAGTTATCATAGTTAATGGTGTTCCGACAAAGAGTAAGAAAATATGGCAAGATTTTGTGGTGTTAGGAAAGTCAAAAAGGCAACATTGTATTAAAAAAAAGTAATAAATACTAAAAGAATGTATATGTTGCAGAAGAGGAAGTAAGTGAGGAAAAGGATAGCGATTTGTGTCCTGGTCAAATTGAAAAAGTAGAAGCCTCTAAAAAGGAAGAAATATATGAACATTATAGTGTTCATCCTTTGCATTCCAAGGAAGTTATGGGGAATGCTATTGAGTTGTTTCAAATGAAACAAGCCAAAGGGAGTCCCATTAGTGTTTGGGAGGAAACTTTGGAAGCTCGGTGTTTCCCACAGCTATTTCCCACAGGTCGAGGAGGACGATATGATGAGCGACCTGTTCAAATTCCTGCTTCAGAATACCGGACTTTACGATTGTATGCAGAAGATGCTAGGTTTCGACAATGCATTCCCTATTTGTTTCATCTCCTGTTTGAAAGCGATCCGTCAGGACTGTCATATGCAGTGAACCACATCTTGAAAAGTGGTATACAGATGCGAAACATCTCGGCAAGGGACTTTATGGATAAAGTCAATGTCCAAGACAGTATATTGGATTCTCACTTAATTAATCTCATGGCGTGTCAGCGTGGTACTAATGAGTACTGGTACCGTCGTCATGGTGATTTAAAATGTATGCTGAGGAACTTAGGAACTCCGACATGGTTCCTCACTCTGAGCTGTGCCGAGTATAGCTGGGAAGACTTACTTGAATTTCTACGAGAGGCAAATGGAAACATTGAAAATATTGAATTCAAGACACCCGGAGAACTGTGCTCTTTGGATCCAGTGAATGTATGCAGGTACTTCAATCATAGATTTGAAGCTATGATGTCTTTCATCACGAACAAGAAAAATCCACCTCTTGGAGAGGTGTTGGATTTCTTCTGGAGAAAGGAGTACCAAGCAAGAGGTGCTCCTCATATACATATGCTGCTGTGGATCAAGGATGCACCTAAATTTGGAACAGATCCGGATGACTTAGTGATGAGTTTCATAGAACAGTATTCTACGTGTGCTGTTCCAAACGCAAAGGAGAAGAAAAGCCTAAGAGAACAAGTTCTACGTTTCCAAAGCCATCGTTGTGGAAAGTACTGTCGTCGTAAATTCAGAAACAAGGACAAGTTCTACACCAAATGTCGTTTCAACTTTCCACGACCGGTGATTTCTAAAGGAAGAGTAAACAGTTTGATGTCTTCGCTGCGACATAATGTGACGAGGAAATCACCCAAAAACACATACAATTTGAAAAGAAACGAAGAGTCCAAGTACATCAACGACTACAACCCAGTGATTTTGTCCATGTGGAATGCTAACATGGATATACAGTTTGTGGCTGACAACTGTATGGCTGTGGCTCGGTATGTGACATCTTACATCACCAAAAAAGAAAAGACAGAATTGAAGGATATGTGGGAGGATATTTCCCATGAAAAGAGCCTCAGCAAGAAGTTGTACAGTTTCAGTCTGAAGATGTTGTCGCATCGAGAAATCGGAGCTTACGAATGTTCTGACCGGTTATCTTCAGCAAGTCTCTATGCCAAATCTAGGAGTATCATTTGGGCGAGTCTTGGTCTTGCTGCAACGCGAAATCGAGTTCTAAAACCTGTCCGGGAAATTGAGTATTTGACGGAAAATGAGCCAAACAGTACCGACATTTTGAAGACCAACATGTTGGATACATATTATCCAAATCGAAGCAGTCACCTCGAGAATGTTTGTCTATATGAGGTTCTACAAAATTACATATTCAAGAGGAACATCAAAGAAGATATTGAGAAAGGAGTGTATGCTGTAATTGGAAGTGAGGGATGTCTGGTCAAGCAAAGAAAATGCCACTTGGTAAACCATCGAAAATTGAGTGGCGAATCTCCAGAAAAAAAAGAGTTTTTCCATTTAGCACTCTTGCAACTTTTCAAGCCTTGGCGTGCAGAAGAGGAACTGCTTGGAGATTTTCTTTGTTACGAAGACTCTTTCAATGCTGCCAAGGAGACCATAGAATGTTCTGCTTTTCCCAAATATCTAGAAATGTTGACTTTGGAAATCGAGCAGGAAGCAACGATTGCAGCCGAGATTGCTAGAGACAGTTCTCAGGACAGTCAGAGTACTGTTTCATTGAGTCAGGATCCACTAGGAGGACCTGTTATCGAAAATGAAGCCGCCACTGCTATGAATGAAGTAGAAAGAGCCATGGCACATGCTCAGGAGGATGCGGTTAACTTAGAAGACTTGGAAAGACAACTCAACGTTGCGCAGAGGAAAATATATGACAAAGTTACCAAGCAAATTGAGCATGGATTAAGTCATGAGAAGAAAGAGTGCTCATGTACGTCATTGAAGCCTGTCCGATTGTACGTGAGTGGAGAAGCGGGAACTGGAAAAAGTTTCCTCATTAAAGCAATTTCTTGTTATTTGCAGGAAAGTCATCGCTGTCTTGTGTTGTCACCGCTCCAACTGGACTGGCAGCACATAACATTAAAGGAATTACTTTGCATCGTCTACTGATGTTGCCAGTGGAGCATGACAACAAATTACAATACCACAAGTTATCTGGAGATGCTTGTTGTGAAGTTTCAAGAGTCTTGAGGAAAATGAAACTTCTTATCATTGACGAAGTAAGCATGGTTTCAAATCTCATGCTTGCCTTTGTGCATTTGAGAATGCAAGAAGTTCTTAAAACAGAGTATGATGTGTTATTTGGTGGCAAACACATCATTGTTTTCGGAGATCTTCTGCAGCTAACACCAGTGAAAGGACAACCTGTGTTCCAAATACTCACGCATGAAGATACCAGGAAGTGCCTAGGGAGCATTGGCAATGTCAATATATGGTTAAACTTCAATTATGCTGAACTGCATGAAAATATGCGTCAGGCGAAGGATGAAGATTACAAGAATATTTTACAAGATGTTAGAATTGGAAAAGTGACTGAGCATGCGAAAGAAGCTTTACATGCACGATTACTGTCAAATTTATATCCAGAACAAGACATTGTGCCTGAGAATATTTTTAAGAAAATTACTGAGAAGAAATCTGGAATATGTTTGATGCCAACTCTTGCAGAATGTGCCATCTTCAACAACAACATGTTGAATTTAGAAAAACAAGAGATTGTGAAACTTGAAGCTATTGACAAAATAGAGCATATGGGAGCAACAATTATTTTGTCAGAGAATTTGAAAACTAAATTGGATTCATTAGAGAAGACTATATCTAAAACTGCGGGTTTTGAAAAGACTTTGAATGTGTGCTTAAATTGCCGAATCATTTTGAGAAGGAATTTACATGTTGAAAGAGGTCTGGTAAATGGATCAATGGGTAATGTTGTTGATTTTGAGAAATACAGAAATAGAGATGGAATTGAATTTTTAAAAATTAAATTTGATGGCATTGAGGAAGTACAGCTAATTGGTCGTTCTTCTGCTAGATGTTTGCTTGTAAAAGACTTATATGTGCGCCGTAAGCAGTTTCCTGTTTGCTTGGCATATGCGGTGACAATCCGTAAATCACAAGGTTTAAGTGTAGATAGTGCTTTGGTGAATATTGGCAGTTCTGTGTTCAAGGAGGGTATGGCATATGTAGCATTGTCACGAGTTAGAACTTTATCGGGATTGTACTTGATTGACTGTGATGTCACAAACATTTGTGCGGATCTAGATTGTGTTAAGGAATACAATAGGTTAAGAAGAGAGTATGCGCCACATTTGCCTCAATATCCTTTGTTTGAGAAACGTGTGGTAGGCCGGAAACGAAGAAATGTGACCAATAGTAGGGAGGTTATAGCAAAAAGACAAAAAGTCGATGAACCTGAAATTATAAGCAGAAAGAAAATGGATTCTGTTGAAGATGTTGTTGGTTTTAAATTTGAAAATAGTTCTGGTGTCAACTGCTATGCTAATGTAGTTGTTAATGTTTTGTTTTCTCTAGTAAATGTAAAAGAAGAGATTGTGGTCAATTCGGATCAAAGTTTTTGCAGTTTGTTAAACTCTGTGTTAGAGAAATGTAGCACTGATAGAACAAAAATACAAAGTGTGTCTGAAATTCGAAATCTGTTAGACAGATGTTCAGGTCAAACACAATTCTCTCAAAATATTCAGCAAGATTGTCAGGAGTTTTTAATGTATATGCTTCATGTATTGCATGCTGAAGGTGTAGATGTAGATCACCTGTTTGGGCTTTCTTATCAATGGCAGCATGACTGCGAGAATTGTAGGGTATCAAGTACTACTAGTGTAGGTTCTGAAAGATTTATATATTTAACTTTGCCAGACAGTAAATCAGTGTCCTTTCATAAGCTAGTAAAAGTAGCTGATCACAACATGGAGTGTAGCCAATGTAAATCTGAAATGATGTCAACATTATTTTTACGAAGATATGGCCTGTATGTCATTTTAATGTTCCAACGATGTAGGCCTGATGGAACAAAATTGACAACTTTAATAAAAAAAATTTGTTGCTTCGCAGTTGTCAATATCAGGAAGGACGTTTGTAACTGCAGCAATTATATATCATGACGGTCCTACAACAACATCAGGACATTACACAACTTATTTAAAGTCCAGAAACGGCTGGTCATTCTGCAACGATTCTGTTTTAACTTTCAAAAAGAAATTGCCTTTTGACCTTAAAAATTCTTACCTGGTGTTTTTAAAACCAAAATTTTAGGGACAGAATCTCGGGATTTGTTCTGAGAAATTTCAAGAGGTTCATGGAGTAGGGGGAATGTAAGTCTGCAATGCTGTCTAGATTATTTATCCAAACTTTTGATCATAATGTCATTTTAAAAATTCAAAAATATAAACCTGATGCAAGTAACTCTGCTTTATAGTAAGCAGTATCAGTGTCATAGGAAATGTAGAACATGAGTGAGCAACAAGGGTAAGATATTAGTAGTCCAGGATTGTGAAAGTAATCTTAAACGTTTTCTTTCTGAAAGTTGCGAAAATAGAAAATGACGGGATTTGCTTACAAGAATTCCAAGAGTTGTAAATGGCTCTAACATGATTTGGCCTTGTGGAAACATGTGGTAGAATGTGAGAAGTCTTTTATCGTATGTAACATATTTTTCAAAACGATAGAGGTTTTCTTTCAGAAAGTGGCGGGCTGAAAATATTAACAGCACAACAAAGTGTAAGCTGTTCATAGGACATCCTTCGACGTCATGGAAAGTAAGTTAATTTTAAGAAGTTTTGAATTCTGATTTCTTATGTTGTATGGGTTTTTTAAACACAATCATTTTGATTGTGTTTTTTTTTCCCCGCTGTTACATGATGAATACCTTCAAGTCACTGATTTTAGTGAAATTTGATACATTCTGAGAACAGCAAAAATAAACCATTTAACATGTATAATTAATTCTCTACTTTTTGTACTTATGATATACATTTAGAAATGTGAGGTAGACATGGAGAAGCTGAGGCTTCTGTAAGTTTCAAAGTTAATGCATACAGTGCTGCACTTCTGGGTACTGTTTTATTTTGAAACCTGAGTAGGCCTCACCTCAAACAAACCTCTGGATAGGACACATCTTATTTGCATCCTGAAACAATCATTTAAAATGTTAGGGACAATTTTATGATGGCTTTACACCTCTTTTGCGCTGCCATTGCATTACTGTTGTGAGACATCAGCAGTGCAAAAGATGCACCATGTTCCAAAATAGGCCTCACTTCATCAGCATCAAGATACTGTTAGTTTAAAATATATATCTTTAGGACTGTGTAGGGGGCCTGGAGAAGCAGAGGCTTCTGTAAATGTCAAAGTTGTTGAAAAACTGTTTGTCCTTCCACCTTTTCCCTTGTCTTTTCTAATTTTTAAATACATGTTTTAATATTTTTCAAATGTTTGTTCTCTCTTTCACAGATTGAAAGTATGAAAAAAAAGTGAATAAGTTAACAACAATTATAAGGTAAATGTTTTCTACTGTTTTCGTTACATTTCTATCACATTCACCTACTATAGGGCTTCAGACTATAGAGCTTTAAACAAAGTTTAACTAAATGTTGCAATTTGGAGCTGTGCCCGTGGCTTTTAGGTCAATGCGCAAGTGCATTGACCTAAAATGCGTGTGCACATTACCAAATCGCCGTCTGTTCTCTCAGCCGCACTCCTCCCACACCTTTGAAGTGAAGATTGTAATGTAATGTAATGTAAAGCACATTTCTATAGCGCTCCTATCACTCCAGGGAGTATCTTGGCGCTTAACCAACCCAGGTGGACGGGTAGGGGGCAAGATGATGAGTGACCTATTACATCACACTATTAGATCAAGGCTCTGCAGGCTACATCAGTTAAAGAGAAGACCCAAGTTTTTAATGCTTTCCTGAAGTGGGTCTCCTGGGATAATGCTCTTAGGGAGGGTGGTAACTGATTCCAGGCCTTAGCGCCCAGAAAGAAGAGGGATCTGCCACCTCTTGTAGTCAGCTTAAAGCGAGGGATAGTAAGCAAGTTCTGGCTAGCAGATCTCAGACAGCGGGTGGGGTGATATTTCTTAAACCCGTTGCAGAGGTATTTAGGTCCTTGCTGTTGGAACGCCCTGAACGTGATGACAAGTATCTTAAATAAGATCCTTTTACTAATAGGCAGCCAATGTAGCGCTTTCAGGGCCGCTGAGGCTGAGGACTTACGTGGCCAGCGTAGTACTAGGCGCGCAGTGGCATGTTGGACCATCTGCAGTCGGTGCAGGACTGACTTGTTAGCTCCAGCATACAGGCCGTTGCAGTAGTCCAACCTGGAGTTAATTAAAGCCACTGCCACCGTTTTTCTGGCTGGCAGCGGGAGGAGATCGAAGAATTTCCTCAGTGCCTTTATAATCTGAAAGCAGGTCCCAGCTATAGTTACTGCTTGATTTTTAAAAGACAGTTGGTCGTCGAACTTGATACCCAAGATTAGCTTCACTTTAAAGGCCCCGGCTGCTTTACACCCTCATTCTGCTCTCCCCGCTCCGTCCCCTCCCCTGTCTGCCGTGTGCATTTCTCCTCCCCCCTCCTCCCCACAGTAACACCACTCACACACGCAACGCCACTCACACACGCAACGCCACTCACACACGCAACGCCACTCACACATGCAACGCCACTCACACACGCAACGCCACTCACACACACAACGCCACTCACACACACAACGCCACTCACACACGCAACTCATCCACGCAACGCCACTAATCCACGCAACGCCACTCATCCACGCAACGCCAATCATCCACGCAACGCCACTCATCCACGCAACGCCACTCATCCATTTGCAAAACCAAAAGGACAAACTCTTCTATTGTGAGACCTATTGCATTTTCAATGCTTGATTCTTTCACTTCCTTATCTATTTTGTTTTCCACAATTATATCCTCTTCCATCTTTTCTTCGGTAAATAAATCTATTAAACAGCATCTCTGATTTAGTACCTATAGCTGTCTTTCTTTTAACATTACTCTCTGTTTACTTCCCTTGTACTTACTCCTTTTTTTAAAAAAAAAAAAATTGGGGGTTAGCTCCCGGTTCGCGTACCGGCGAGCGAACCGGAAAGCGGACTGAAAAAAAATACAGCTTGCCAGAGTGTTACACTTTCTAGCAATTTTTGTATAAAGGGGAGGTAGTTCTGAAAAGAACTTTTTTTTATGTTTTTGTTGTTTTATATTTTTTTTTACTTTTTTGAACATTATTTGTTTTTTTTGTATTTTTTGAACAATTTTTTTTTGTGTGTGTTTTTTTGAAAGGGAAAGAACAAAAAACAGGCATTGAAAAAGGCTCAACAGGAGCAAAAAAAAGAAAATTATTTCTTGGGGCGTTTAGAGCATTTGTGTTTTTCAAATGCTAAATTAAGTAACTTAATACTCATATTGGCACATGAAAATAAGGTGCCGCAATATAAACAAACAATCTTCATATGCACAAAATTTTCCTGGATGTTTGGCACTGTTTCTCGTGCCTCTGGCCCTGACAGATATATCTGCTGATGTCCTGGCCACAGAAGTTGGAGGGTTGTCTTGCAGGTCACGCATCTCTGCCCGGCTATAATTTAGAGGATGCCACCTCTGCATGTGACGGTGCATAATATGGTTCCCATAACTATACTTCTTTTCTGTGCCTCTGGATAAGTTCTGCTTGCATATTAGGCACGTCACATAGCGTGCATTAACTTTTTTCTCTCCTGCTGGAAATGAAAAAAACTGCCAAATAAAACTATTTTTATAATGAGATACCCGGGGCAACTCTTCTAAAAATTGTGATGCCTGTTCTTCCTCTTCCTCTTCTTCATCCTCTTCCTCCTCAGGGTTTGCAAGGAACTGTGGAGGTGGTCCTCTCTTCCTATGAGGAGGTGGTGGTGGTGGTGGGGGGGGTCCACCAGCTGAAGCTACTACTGAAGCCATTTCCCACTGTGCAAAATAGGTCTTCCTTTCACGAAGTTGAAAGTCAGAGTGAGAAAAAAGGTAGGGGCTTTCATCATTGGGAAAAAAACATAGTTCTAAACCAATGAAAAGTGTTATTGTAAGGTCACCTGACCTAGTCTTACATCATTAGGAAACCAAAAGTGAAATGAACCAATGAAAAGTTTTATTTACAAGTCACATGACCAGTTACGCTTATGTTATGCACTGCGCGCCGCGCTCCGGATCGCTTCCGGGAAGCTGCGTTTCGCACCTCAGTTCGCGGTCCGGAGCACTTTTGGGTGCGCTAACGCGGCGCGTCATAAGACGCATTATGCGGCAACGTGATATGTCGCTCTTCCGCGACTCGTCACGATGTTCATTTCTAACGCGGCAGTTGCGCAAACGGAACGGTTACCGGTTAGCGGACCGGGTCGCGGCATCAAATTGAGCTAACGGAAAGCTTCCCGGTTCGCGAACCGGGAGCGAAAAAAAAAATATATAAAAAAAATTAAACATAAACATATAAAATGTATTTTTGGATTTAAAGAAAAATACATTTTACAGCTACAGATATTAGCTTTTAAAAAACCAATGAAATTCACTGAAAAAACCATAGGTTATAGACCATATATAGTTAGGAATTAGCATTTACAAAACCTTATTTTACTCACACAAAACCATTGAAATTTCATATATAGTTAGATGCACTAACTATATATCGCGCACCCGCAATCTACTGCTGATCATGTCACATATTACATCATTCATGACATGGTCAGTGACATCACTGATGACATCACTGATGACATCACTGATGACATCTCAAATGACATCACTGATGACGTTAAAATATTCTCAGCTCACCATTAATGCTCAGTAAAATACTGATTTAAGCATTTCCTGTATTTCTAATATTCACAATCTGTCAGGTTGCTTTTATGTTTGTATGATAAAATTGTAATTTAGGTCATACAAAAAAAAATAAATCGCATTGTTATTGCACATATGTCGTTTTAGTAAAATATCATATTCATTCACGATGGTGAATAAAGTCAACCATTGTAATATGAACAATATTTATAATAGTGTATAAAGTGATAAAGTGAAAAGTGTAATACTTTTTTTGTATTTTTTTCTTTAAGTTAAAAATTCGATGTTCTTTGCTCTTGAATTTTCATGAACGAATTCTTCATTTTAAATAATGTTTCATATAATTTCACCTATGCATGCCTTTATTTCAGAATCCTGACTTTTACTGTATATCCTTTGTTTAATTTGCTTATTTTCGTGTCCCATCTCGCCACTCGAAAACAGTCCATATTTTGATAAATTGGAGGGTTTGAACTTCGTTCCAGTCTATTTTCTTAGCATTTGCAAATTACTACTTAATACATATATTTATTCGACATTGAACCCTGTACATTATTTACAGTATATAAATATGTCCAATAAATATAGCATTTATAAAATATATAAATAAATACCAAAAAATATTTTATTTTCTTCTTAAAATTCATTATATTTACAAAATCTCTGTTAGAAAAAAATATGCATAGCTATTGTTTAGGACTGATGGTTCTTCTTTTGTTTTAATTTACCCTCTGTTATCCAAACCACTCAATTCTGTTCACATGGAAAACAATTTACACTTTTTCAAAGACACGTGTACATATCCTCCGTGATATTTAAACCTCTCGGCTGCTTTGAATCTAATAGTAGGATATACCTGGTTTCTAATTTCCGTAATTAATTTGCTCTATCACCTCCGCGTCTACTAGGGGAGATTGTATCAATTAAATAATATGACAACCCTCTATTGTTCGATCTGTGGCTTTCCCTGAAATGTCTTGCCACCGGACAGGTATTGTCCATATTAGTAATTGCGCGGAGGTGTTGCAGTATTCTTACATTTGCTGGTAACTTTGTACTGTCCACATATATTAACCCACAAGGACAGGTTAGAACGTATACAGTGTATTCAGTTTTACATGTTAATGTTTTCATTATTGTGTAGGGTTTGGTTTTAAATGGTCTATAATAGGTAGTAGTATTGGTTCCATGGGTACATGCTTTACAAGTTTTACACTTTCTGAACCCTTTTAGATTTTGATACCAGGTCGGATTGGATATTATCTCAGGGTCAGATACAACCAGACAATCTTTCATAGAGGGGGCCCTACTGTAAGTAATGGACGCCCTCTGCGGTAACAGGGGTCCTAGAACTGGGTCGTTTAGGAGTATAGGCCAGCTTCCTTGAATGACTTTGTGGAGTTCTTTATGTTGTTTGCTGTAACCTATTATCAGACAGAAATTATTGTCTTCTCCTGTGGTGGTACCCTCCCCAGGTTTTTTTGCTCCCCCTTCCCTTTTGTTGGTGTTGTCCAGTAACTCATTTCTTACTAGAGTTTCTGTTTTACTGATAGCTCTGTTTACTGTCTTTTGGGAGTAGCCCCTCTCTAAAAATCTCTCCTTGCTTTTTTGCTGTGCTGCAGTTAATTTTTCTGGTGTATATATTACCTACTGGCGGTCGCCAGTAGGTAGTTATAGTTAGGATGGCTACCATAGGAAATCCACAACATTCTATTGGGAATAACTCTGGCGCCGGTTGAGGAATTTGCATGTAATTTTCGAAAATTTTGGCCAGCTCCGCTCCTTCCCTGGAAGTTTCGGGAGGATTCGCGAAGTGGGGGCTGAGAAAAAGGGGGTTCCCAAAACGTGTTTTCCCCATGTTAATTTCCATAGGACGGTCTGACAAGTCTACAGCCCGAACCGCTGAATGGAATTACACCAAACTTGGCAAAATTGTAGGGACTGGTACGCAGCGGTGCCTTTGCTATATTTGCTGAAAATTGCTCCAGTGTTTTTTTTGTAAATTAACTTCAAAAACGCTTATATATCTACATGCGCGCTTCGAGCGCTTACGGGTACTCGTACCGGGGAGCGCACCCAGCGCACTACGGGAGTGCGCGAGCGGAAAGCTGATTGGCTATCGGGTGTCTGTCAACAAACTAAACAGTCCGGAGAGTCCACCATCTTGTGTCTCGGTAGAATCGAGACACAAGAGGTGAAAAAAGAAAGGGGGATATAATTAAAAGGGGGCAAAGTAGACACCCCTGACCCCCTAGGTTTTCTGAGGGGGTCCTAGAAGGACCCTAAAGGGCAAAAAAACGTTTTTTGTTTTTTTTAATTTTCGCGGGGCAAGCGTTGGGTGCGTTCCCAGGTGCGCGCTCCAGTAGCGCACCCTGAGCGCACCACTGGGAAAACAGAATTGTAAAATATGTAAAGAATACAGCTCTATTTTGAGAATTGGAGGTAGTTCTGAAAAGAACTTTTTTTTTCTTCTTTTTTTGAAATTTTTTTTTATACTTTTTGATAACTATTTTATTTTTTTTGTGTATTTGTTTCAGGGGGAAAACAAAACCAGAGCAGTTCATCACAGTCCATGCATAGAAATTTTATGCCTGCAAATACCGGCTGGGCGTTAGGGATCATTCTTCCACGTGGTGTTCCCAAAGCTGTTGCTCCACCAGTGGAGGTGCTGCCGCCATCTCTTCGTGCATTCTCTGCCAGGTCTCTGACACTCTCCCTGGCAAAGTTATTTGGGTGTATTCTCTGGACATGCCTAATTAAGGTGGCATTTCCAAAGCTATATTTCTTATTAGGATTGCCTCTGGATAAAGTAGTGCCACATATCTTGCAGGTTACCTTAGCAGCATTAACCTTTTTTTTTCCTTCAGGGATGTCAAAAAATTTCCAAATGAAGTGGTCCTTTGTTTTGTGGTGAGGAGGGTCCTCAGGCAAAACACCATTAGAATCACTGCTGGTTGGCCCTCTTTCAGCCATTGCTGTAGATCAGAAAACTTTGAGAAGCAGATAATGCACAGAACACCTCTTGCTCTCTCCAAGTACAATATTTAACAACAAGGGGTGGTGATGGACAGAGTTTCTGAATTAAGCAGAATACTCTCACCCAGTCAAGAGATCAGGGCTAGATCCAACACCGTTTTTTAGCTCACTGCACCATCCCAGCTCAGAACCTGGCTATATGCAAATTAGTCTGTTCCTGTCCCAGTGCATGATGGGAACAGGGCAAACCAAACTACCAAGCCAATTCTTACACTGGGAAGGAAACAAGCTTCCGGGGACCGGTTTCTGGCATTTCAGCCGTCGTCGGCCTGGCTTGCTTGAATCCTGATGGTGCAATGAGCAAGGGACTCACATCTGAGTCTCCAAGTACAAAGCAAAAGTGAGAGAAATGGGTGGGGATCTCAATATTTGGAAAAAAAATGTTCTGAACCAATAAAATGTGTTATTTTAAGGTCACATGGCTTGACGCGCTTACGCTACGCGCCCCGAAGCGCTTCCGGGGCACTTACACGGCACATATGTGGGCGCTTCCTGGAGCGCTTCCGGAGGCGCTTACGCGGCGCGTAGCAGTGACGTTTTGCTCGTTTTTCGGGAATGCGTTTAAAGTTCAAATACAGTTCTTAAATATTATAAATAGTACTTTTATATATTATTATTTACTTTTAATACAAAAATATTATTATTTTTTTTCGATCGCGATAGGGCACTCTTGCTGCGCGTAACGACGGGCGCGCTGGTAGGCGTACCGTGAGCGCACCGGTGCACAAATAATTAAAAAAACATATATATGAAAAACATGTAAAAACATTTTTTAACAGATATAGAATTAGGAAATAAGTAGAAAAAAATAAAAAAATTAATAGATATAATAATTACCTATCATTAAAAAACAATATTTCACTTAAAATTGTAGTTTTCGAACTTGTTAAAGTTACGAATTAGCTTTTGAAAAAAGTTGCAAATTCACTGAAAAAACCATATGGCTGGGATACCCGCCACCCCCTCTCAACACAATCCCCAAGAATTGGGAAACCGGAAACAGTTCTTGAACTTTTGGAAGGCGGGAAGGGAGTTACCCTTCCCGGCCGTATTTATTAAAATATGAAACAAAATCAAAACATTAAAATAACAGTTTCATATCATGTACAATTTCATATCCATATTACGATGTTTGGCTAACCTTAACATATATCTAATACAAAGGTTCTCCTAGCCGATACTAATCATCCTTACAAAATTGCATTACAAATTGAAATTGTACATCCTAACGTTAAGGGCCAACGGCAAGGTCGTAACCGGTGTCAGATCCCTAAACCAGAACTCCCCCCTCACTTGTGAGGGGCGGTCGCACAGAGGACTTCACCTCGTGTGCCATACCAATTTCCCTTGTCTTGACGGGGGCCCCTGTTAACTCGACGCCATGTACGTGGTCGTCCGAGGACTCGTGTAAGGTGTCTAGAAGGTAGCGTAGACCCCCCTCCCCACCCTACACAACTTACCACATCTGCCGTCGCAGATGTCCTGGCCCCGGGAAATTCCCAGGAGGGGCCCGTAGCCCCTCCTATCCAGGGAGGGGCCTTGACCGCCTTCCCTTTCCTTTAGGCGTCCCGTCCTTAGAAGGGACCGCCTCCCCGTTGAGGGGCCAATGGCCACCTCCCCCTGGGCGCTCCCATCCGTAATGGGTGACGCCCCCCCCTAGGGATCTTCCAATGACTGCTCACCGATCATGACCTTACCGCCACAGGCCGGATAGTTGACCGGCTATCCGGACCCCCCACAAAACTCCTACCTAAAGGTCATGTTGCAAACTCCTTAGCCATGCTATGAGGTCTCCTATTAGTAAAGAGTTCCCCACCCGGGACAAGTGGACCCCATCCTCTAGATACATATTGTCCCCCCTGATACAACCATGAGGAATCGAAAGCAAAGTACTGGTACGGAACAGTCTACCAAGCTTGTTGTTAATCTTTTTCACAGACTGATTTATAGCAGACACTGAATTAGCCCCCCGCCACACCTTTCGTGGAATCATATGGGACCATGCAATTGTGCACCCTGGAACTCTCCTCGCCAACCAACTTACTGTGGATAGTATCGCCTCGAGAAGTAGTCGTCTACCAGTGGTCACCAAATCATTGCCCCCAAGATGTACTATGATTATAGCTGGCGGTGACCTTGTCCGCCCTAACAAACCCTCAAGAAAAGGTTGAAACTGGTCAATACAGAGCCCGCCCCTTCCGTAGAAGGTCACCCTGTACCCGTATTCCCCAGCTGTGTGAATCATGTCACCTGCTTTGAATACGTCCCCGGCACGCCTCACGTATGAGTGGCCCACGACCCACACCACTCTTTCATCAGCCGGTGATCTCTGACCGCTGGTTCCCAGGTGTCGGGCCCCGCCTCGTAGGTTTGCGAAACTGTAACCAAACAAAAAACAAGAAGCGTGAGTACATGATATCAGCTTCACAACATGTGCAACCGCACATACCTTTTGTAACAATTCGAGGACCAACGCCCCAACTGTTTTACTTTATCAACACTCAGACCCCTGGCTGTAGCCTCTGTAGCAGCCCCTATCCGGAAGGAATGAGTCCCAAACTCGGCCGGGTTCAGGCCCGCAGCCGAGATTGCCATTGCAAGCACCCGCTGGAACTGAAACCTCGTCAGTGGGGTGGCATCTGCATGCCTCAGCAAGGTCCCTCCCCATGATGCCGCCCTCGGCGCCAAATATTCCTCGACGCATGCAACCGGGCACATGGAAGATCCGGGGATCCGCTGGACTACTACACTGTCCCCGATCGCGCCTTGATCAGTCTTGGACCTGACAAACGAGACAATCATCGTCTCCCCCTTTACATGAATGTGCTCTCGGCACAGTCCACCCCCCGTATCCTGCTTATTCTTTGCCACCAATTCGCTTACCCGCATAGCCCCATGAAATGCTAATGCAAAAGCGGCCCGGAATAACACTGTTTCCGCCTGGGATGAACAAGTAGCAGGGAGTACGGCCAGTAATAGGGCCACCCTATCCAAACCTATAGGGTGCCTTTCATCTACTCTGCGACCCTCAAGGCGTTGCCACCCACGCAGCGCTTTCTGTACCACAAAAGACGCTGTAGGGTCCTGGATACCATGAGCCCGCGCCATGAAGGAAATGGCAGCCCGATGCCTCTGGGCCGTGGCCACCGATTTTCCTGCCCCGCGTAGAGACAGTAAAAACTTTATGACCAATTCTTCCTGACCCCAAAGCTCTCCCCTAGCTGAACCCAAAAAGGACAAATAGGAACGGAACGCCCCTTCGTATGCCTTCCTTGTCCTAGGTGCTAAACTCTCTCCCACGAGGTTTTGTAGTTCGGGGCACCGAGAGACAGAGAGCTTCGGGAAACGGAGCCGCCACCGGGTCCGCTGTGGGCAGAAAACCCCAGAAGGCCTGCATACGGAAACGAGAAAGCGCATCAGCAGCCTGATTCAGTACCCCTGGCACATGCCTCGCTCTAAAGAGTACGTTCAATTGCATACATAGTAAAACAATTTCCTTGAGCAACCTCAGGATCCACTTGCATCGTGCTGCCTGACTATTGATACACTCAACAACGGTCATATTATCAGACCAGAACACCACCGAGTGGTCCCTAAACCCCTCAGGCCATGTCTTCAAAGCCACCAGAATAGGGAACAGTTCAAGAAAAGCAATGTTACTTGTAAGTCCGCACTCGTGCCACCATGACGGCCACCTTTGAGCCGACCAGTGATTGCCAAAGATGGCGCCAAAGCCTATACTCCCCGCCGAATCTGTCCACAGCCCCAATTCTCCGGAGGACACCGCCGGCTTCGTCCAGACAACCCGACCATTGAAGTCCGCCAGGAATGCCAACCAAATGCGCATGTCCTGGCGAATCTCGGCCGAGAGCCTCGTGCGGTGATGCCCCTCCTTAAGACCGACCATGGCTTGTGCAATCGAACGGGAAAAGGGGCGGGCCATTGGCATCACTCTAAGGGCAAAATTCAACTGTCCCACAGTCTGCTGTAATTGATGCAAGTTCACCTTATTTTCTCTAACACAGGCTTCAAGGGAAGCCCTGAATTTCCGCACTTTTTCTTCTGGCAAGCGGAAGCAACCTTCTTCGGAATCGAGCTCTATTCCAAGAACCTCGAGCGAAGTTGAGGGCCCCACAGTCTTACCTGGTGCCAATGGCACACCAAACTGTCTCATCAAATCACAAAATTCATCTAGAGCCCGTGCACATTCTGTGTCCCCGGCTGCCCCTAGAAACAGAAAATCGTCCAGATAATGCATGACATGCTGAAACCCCGTAATCCTTGTGAATGCCCATTGCAAGAAACAACTGAATTTTTCAAAATAAGCACACGATATGGAACAGCCCATTGGCATACATTTATCCATGTAATAGCGCCCCTGAAACATGAAGCCCAGGAGACGCTGATCATCCGGGTGTACCGGGAGCAACCGGAAAGCGGACTCGATGTCGGACTTGGCCATCAGCGCTCCGGGCCCCAGGCCATTCAACATGGCGACTGCATCATCGAAGGATGCGTACCTCACCGAACAAAGCCCTGGGTCTATTGCATCATTAACTGACAAATCCCTCGGGGCTGACAAATTATGTATCAGTCTGAACTCACCCCGGTCCTTCTTGGGGACAACTCCCAAAGGTGAACAAATGAAATTAGGAACTGGTGGCGTGTTGAATGATCCTGCCACCCGACCCCGGGCTACCTCTTTCCCTATCTTTGCTTGCACCACTGCCGTATTATGCAGGACCGAGAGTTGGTTCCTACACTGTGCTTTCCCCTGAAAATTCCCCACCGGGATGCGGAAACCGTAAGAAAACCCATCTCGCAGCACCCCAGCGGAGACATGATCAGGGTATTCGCCGAGCCAAGGAATCATTGCCATGGTATCAACCGGTGTAGGTAAAGCCGCCCCTTGGACTATGTCAGACCTGTTTGGCGCTTCCCCTACTGCCGTTATCACCCGTTTTGGCTCTGCACATGGTCTCGGGATGCGAAGACTGTCCACACCCCCCACATTCATGTCTAAACTTGCATGACCCGTGGGGCCTCGTACACTTTCCCTTGTTAAAGTTCCAGCATACCCCTTTTTTACCTGTATTGCCGTTCGGCTTCGGGTGATGCTCGTTACTTGCTCCTGTCCGAAAGGGCGCCCCGGATGGTTGGCGGGAAAGTTCACCCCCGCCCCCCCCACCAGTGGCGCCTTCAACATGCCTGATTGTTCCATCTTTTGCCAAGAAATGGAGTCATAACAATCCCACGTCATAGATGCATCGAACTCTTTGGCTTTACGAAAAATATTATCATAACAAAACCACTCGTTACCGCTATATGTCTGCGAATATTCCATAATATGTGACTGGTACACAGGTAACTCGGTCAATAAATCGGGTCTCCGTTCCCCCATAATTGAAGTAAATATGCTAAAAGCCCTACCCCAGTTACCTATCGTCTCATCGACTCTAAAGGCGGCCATTTTTGCGCGCCAAACACTCGGATGCATGAGTTCCTTCTGAACTTTCACATGCTCGATCTCATAATGGTCGGTTAGTAAGGAGAACATGTTTACGTATTTCTCAGCCCATATCCGTTCTTTTACCTCTATCGGGATATGCTGAGCTAATCTCTCCCTCCTCGAGGGTACCGACCCCTTCCCCGCAATCGGCATTAGCTGCTTACCTGAGCTAGAAGCTGTAACCGCCGTTGCTGCCGAACTCGTGCCCGCTGTGAGTTGCTCCACTGGGGCCTGTGGGGAAATAAACGGACAAGTAGGTTTCGCGGCCTCTCGCGACTGCCGCAACTGCCTTATTAATTGCTTGGCTTCCTCGGCCGTGTCCCCCGGGGCCGCGGGACACCCACTGCTATTACCCAGCCATGCCGCCAACTGGGCGGCCAATTCCGGGGGCATGTCCCCTTCGTCCACTGGGGTAACCACAACGGGGATCTGCTGACCCTCGGCAGGAGCCGGCGCGGGAATCTCCGCCGGTCTAGGAGGGCTCAACGGGGGAGCCTCCGGAACTGGGACCTCGTCCCCATTTGCCCCATTCCTGGCCCTCTTCCTTCTGCCGGCCGGGGCCTCCGTCGGGTTGGGTCTTTTTGGCCTTAACGCACCGTCCCTGGCCGCCATTTTTCTTTTCATCTCTGCTATGTCCTTCACCAACATCCGGAGCATCTGGTCGGTGCTGACCTTCTTCGCGACTCTCTTGCCCGGCATGATTTGCAGCTCTAGAAGAGAAAAGAGAGAAATTACAAATTTCAAAATTGGCTCTTCGTTCCGTCTCGAGCTCACGTGCAGCGAGGAGGTGCAGCTTCAGAGCACAGGAACAAGAGGATGCTTTCTTGGCTTGTGGCTCCTTTTATTCTTCTCGGGGCGGGCGTGAACCCGCCCCCTTCCGCCTCCCTGGGCGTGGCGGATGGCTTCGGTGTCTAGGACCACCCACTCTTGGGCGGGAAAAAAGCGCGCCCCGGCTACGCCGCTTCGGGCATACCAGCCGAGGCGCGCCTCCCGCCCAAAATGGTTTCCCGGGGGGATCGGGGTACTCCACCATACGTTCGGGGGGACCGATTGGTCGCCCCTTTCCATAGGTTTCACACACGTTATAGTTAGGAATTAGCTTTTAAAAAACCATTGAAATTTACAGAAAAAAACCATAGGTTTCACACATGTTATAGTTAGGAATTAGCTTTTTAAAAACCATAGAAATTCACAGAAAAAAACCATAGGTTTCACAATCGTTATAGTTAGGAATTAGCATTTAAAAAACCTTTGAAATTCACTGAAAAAACCATAGGTTTCACACCAGTTACAATTAGCTGAACATTTTACTCACACAAAACCATTGAAATTCCCACGTTATAGTAAGTTGGACTCACTATAACTCGCGCGCCCGCAATCCACTGCTGATGATGTCACATATTACATCATGACATGGTCAGTGACATCACTGATGACATCACTGATGACATCTCAAATGACATCACTGATGACATCACTGATGACATCTCAAATGACATCACTGATGACATCATCCATGTGCTAATACGATGCACCTCCTCACACTCTAATCTAACCTTTGATGCACCCAGTGATAAATACAAACAACCATTCCTGAAAATATTGACACACCAATACCAGTAACTACATACGCACTCACTGATTTCGAGGTCTACACACACATCCACTCATTCACCCATACCATGGGTACTCACAAACTTTCTCTCGGGGGCCGAAGTTAAAGTATGGTTTGCAGTCGAGGGCCGCACCGGTGGGGGCGGTGTCATTTGGGGGCAGGGCTAGTGGGGGGTAAAAAAAGACCACTGCCGTTTCAAAACATTACTAGACAGTGCTGTATTTCCAAAGCAGATGTAACTACATGCAGCACATGTTTATAGTATTTTACTAGCAGACAAGAGCAATCTTAAGTGGGATTGAATGGCAAATTGCAGCAACCGGATATTCAGCACATGCCCAGTGCAGCACAGGCTTCAGAGCCCCAAAAAGCAAAGCACAAATAGAGGCTGCTAGCAGAATTATTGATTGATTTTCTTTTCCATTATCTTTTATCGGATTTTCACTGTGAAGTACTTTTACACAAAACACTTGTCAAACAGCACTTATTTTTCACTGGAAATTATTCTGATTAACGCCACACAATAAATGCACAGTTTCAAATAGGATTTTAACACTGCTAAGCAAGTAGATGGCCAGAAAATATATATGTTGCTATATAAGGTTGAGCCGAAGGTGAGGGTAATTAGAAGAATGACAATTATTCAGCAGGTTCTAAATTCAACTGTATATTTCTATGGAAACAATATACTTCTGCACGCTCGGGCATACACATTTGCTCTCACTAATGGACATGTTTCAATAAGCAACTAATAGCCTAACCGTTTTCCGACAGTACTGCTAATTTTTCCTCCAGTTCCATATCCACTATTTTTTCTGCACATTGTTTTTTCTTGGCTCCCCTCAAGCCCCCTTAACACTTCAGTTGGTATTTGCCATGGAAGATCTCAATTTCAAAATACATCATGCAGTGTCTATTCTAATTCCCATTCGAAATACAAGAAAAAGTTTCAAATTGTTTCTACTGAGATCCTGACACTTTGGAGTCCCTGCCCCATCTTCATTTCACTGCCCCATCTTCATTTCACTGCCACATCTTCACTTCCATTCCGTTCCCTCACCTCTCTTTCCATCCCTCCCCAGTCACCTTCCCTCCCTTTCCATCCCCTCTCCCCTTATCTCTTTCTCCCCCCCTTGTCTCCCACTCACTATTTGTTTCTCGGACCCCTGTTCAGCGTGCTTCATTGCTGTGTCTGCACAAATTAAGCACATTTGCTTTCAGTCCCCCTGAGCTCAGGTGTAGCCCACTCCCACCCTCAGTAGCTAAACTGCAGGTCACAGGACAAAGGATGCTTCCGAAAGGCACGTCTCCCCCCAGAGCCCCACTAACAAGCACACGCCACTTTTCTCGTGTAACACATGGTTTGCTACCTCTCACATTTTGTTTGCTTTCGATACTTGCACAAGCGCCACCATTGTCTAAGTAACGTATGTTCTTGTGTTTCAGTGTCCTCAGTTTATTGCAGTATTATACCTCTATTTGTAAATTGTACGCTTTTGTAACCTGCACACTTGTCACTTTTTCCTCCTCTAATGCACCGTTTGCTACCTCTTTTGTTTTGTTTGCTCACAATTGTCACTTTTGCCTCCTGTACTGTAACGTTTGCTTTTGCAATGTGTTCACATGTAATTGATCTCATGTTTCAGTTCCGTTCCTATTGTGAAGCGCTCTGACACAACACACTCCTTCTGACACCTCCGGTTAAAGTCCGCGCTATAGAAAAACGCATCAATAAATAAAGCCCCCACCCCTCCCACCCTCGACAACACACTCCTTCTGACACCTCCGGTTAAAGTTCGCGCTATAGAAAAACGCAGCAATAAATAAAGAAATAAAGCTGAGGAGTGCCCCCCCCCCCCCTACCCCACCCTCGACAACACACTCCTTCACTTTCCTATCGAGGATGAAGTCTTTACGGCTGCAGTGAAGATTCTCCGTGGCTGGGGGCAGCGAGGACTTCAGTGAAATTTCTCCTGGCCTGCTGCAAGGTGATGAAAAGTCTCAGGGGCTGCTGCAGAGAGGGTCGTGACCCCGGACACACACAGGAAGCTCCTTAACAGGTGCTTTAAAAGTCAGCTGTAACAGCGCTAGTTACAGCTGACTTTTAAAGGGCCTGTGCTTCGCGCCGGGACCCGGGGGTGACGTCACGGGGCTCAGTCCAATCCAAGGCAACCATAAACAAAGAAGATGGCCGCAGGAGCAAACGTTGTGAATACGTATTCAATACGTATTTACAACGTATGCGCCTGCGGCCATCTTCCCTGTTAACTTAAAATGTTATCCATGTAGGTCAGGACATGCACGGCAACAGGTCCGTGGGCCGCCAATTAAGACCGGGCGGGCCGCCAGCGGCCCGTGGGCCGTACTATGAGTACCCCTGACCCATACAATCACTCATATATGGCCGAGATACCCGCCACCCCCTCTCAACACAATCCCCAAAAGGAGGGAAACCGGAAACAGTTCTTGAAGTTTTTGGAAGTGGGATGGAGTGACCATCCCGGCCGTATTTATTAAAACAAAATAAAAACATTAAACGTTTCATGTTATGTACAATTTCATTACCATATTGCGATGTTTGGCTAACCTTAACAGATTCTCTAATACAGAGGTTCTCCTAGCCGAACTAGCATCCTACAAAACATTTCTTGACATATTGAAATTGTACAACCTAACGTTTAAGGGCCAACGGCAAGGTCATAACCGGTGTCAAGATCCCTAACCAAACTTACCCCTCCCGCTTGGGATGGGCGACAGCACGGAGGCGTACCTCAAGTGCAACTATTACCAATTTCCCTTGACTTGACGGGGGCACCTAAAGACTCGACGCCAGTTAAAGGTCGTTCGAATACTCGTGTGAGGTATCTAGAAGGTATCGTAGACCTTATCCCAACCCCACACAACTTACCGCATCTGCCGTCGCAGATGTCACTGGCCCCGGGAAATTCCCCAGGAGGGGGCTGTAACCCCTCCTACAAAGGAAGGGGCCTTGACCGCCTTTCCTTTACTTCCGGCGACCCATCCTTAGAAGGGACCGCCTCCCCATTGAGGGGCCAATGGCCACCTCTCCCGAGCGCTCCCATCCGTGTTGGGTGACGCCCACTCATAGGGATCTACTAATTAGTGCTCACCGATCATGACCTTACCGCCTACCAAATAAATACGACAGTGCTAACTAAACCTCAGAATACATTGGCCACTATGACCGAAAGAGCATGCATAAAATTCAACACTAAATCTGAATCTCTTTAATGGTAAAACGTACTCAAACAGACCATTCTTTATTAAACTCAACATCAACATGACACTCCAACCTGTAAACGAGAACACAAGCAAAATTAATCAACTTTATTACAAACAACTGGCTGTCTTCAGGGGCTGGTGGGTGGGTCAAAATTGGCTCTTCGTTCTGTCCCGAGCTCACGTGCAGCGAGGAGGTGCAGCTTCAGAGCACAAGAACAAGAGGATGTCTTCTGGTCTTGCGTCCCTTTTTATCCGTCTTCAGGGCGGGCGTATACCCGCCCCTGCCTGCCCCGAGGGCGTGGCTGGCTGCGTCAGTGTCTAGGCCAGCCCACTCTAGGGCGGGAACAGGCGCGCCCCAGCTACGCCGCTTCGGGCATACCAGCCGAGACGCGCCTCCCGCCCAAAAATGGCTTCCCGGGGGGATCGAGGCACTCGGCCATACGTTCGGGGGGACCGAGTTGGTCGCCCCTTTCCATATGGCCGAGATACCCGCCACCCCCTCTCAACACAATCCCCAAAAGGAGGGAAACCGGAAACAGTTCTTGAAGTTTTTGGAAGTGGGATGGAGTGACCATCCCGGCCGTATTTATTAAAACAAAATAAAAACATTAAACGTTTCATGTTATGTACAATTTCATTACCATATTGCGATGTTTGGCTAACCTTAACAGATTCTCTAATACAGAGGTTCTCCTAGCCGAACTAGCATCCTACAAAACATTTCTTGACATATTGAAATTGTACAACCTAACGTTTAAGGGCCAACGGCAAGGTCATAACCGGTGTCAAGATCCCTAACCAGACTTACCCCTCCCACTTGGGATGGGCGACAGCACGGAGGCGTACCTCAAGTGCAACTATTACCAATTTCCCTTGACTTGACGGGGGCACCTAAAGACTCGACGCCAGTTAAAGGTCGTTCGAATACTCGTGTGAGGTATCTAGAAGGTATCGTAGACCTTATCCCAACCCCACACAACTTACCGCATCTGCCGTCGCAGATGTCACTGGCCCCGGGAAATTCCCCAGGAGGGGGCTGTAACCCCTCCTACAAAGGAAGGGGCCTTGACCGCCTTTCCTTTACTTCCGGCGACCCATCCTTAGAAGGGACCGCCTCCCCATTGAGGGGCCAATGGCCACCTCTCCCGAGCGCTCCCATCCGTGTTGGGTGACGCCCACTCATAGGGATCTACTAATTAGTGCTCACCGATCATGACCTTACCGCCACAGGCCCGGATAGTTGACCGGCTATCCGGGCCCCCCACAAAAGTCCTACCTAAAGGTCATGTTTCAACGTTTCTAACCATGCTAAGAAGTCTCCTATGAGTAACTCATTTCCCTCCCGAGACAAATGAACACCATCCCCTAAATACATACTGTCATCATTAATACAACCATGCGAGATAGAATGCAATGTCTTGGAACGGAACAACCTACTCACTTTGTTATTAAGTTTTCTAACAGAATGATTCAAAGCACGGATCGAAACAGCCCCCCGCCACACTTTTCGTGGGATCATATGAGACCACGCAATTATGCACCCCGGAACTCTCCTTGCCAACCAACTTACAGTGGAAAGCATTGCCTCTAGGAGAAGTCGTCTACCGGTGGTGACCAAATCATTGCCCCCTAAATGTACTATGACTATAGACGGCGGTGACCTCGTCCGCCCTAACAAACCCTCAAAGAATGCCTGAAACTGGTCAATACAGAGACCGCCCCTTCCGTAGAAGGACATTCTGTACCCGTATTCCCCAGCTACGTGAATCATGTCACCTGCTTCGAATACGTCTGCGGCACGCCTCACGTATGAGTGGCCCACGACCCACACCTCTTTTCTCACAGCCGGTGATGTCTGACCGCTGGCCTGGTGTTGGGTCGACTGCATAGTCCGCCCCGCCTCGAAGGCTTGCGTAACTGAAAACCAAACAAAAGACAAGAAGCGTGAGTACATTATAACAGCTTCACAACATGTGCAACCGCACATACCTCTTATAACAATTGGAGGACCAACGCCCCACTCGTTTTACTTGTTCCACATTAAGACCCCTGGCTGTAGCTTCAGTGGCAGCCCCTATCCGAAAGGAATGGGTCCCAAACTCGCCCGGGTCCAAGCCCGCTGCGGTAATTGACATCGCGAGCACCCGCTGAAACTGAAACTTCGTCAGTGGGGTGGCGTCCGCGTGTCTCAACAATGTCCCTCCCCATGATGCCACCCTTCGTGCTAGGTAGTCTTCTAAACACTTTACCGGACACATGGAGGACCCTGGAATCCTGCGAATGACTATGCAGTCCCCCACCCCACCTTGATCGGTTTTTGACTTGACAAAGGATACAGTCATCGTCTCACCCCTGATCTGAACGTGTTCCCGGCACAAACCCCCCACCACATCCTGTTTGTTCCTTGCCACCAGCTCACTTATCCTCATCGCCCCGTGAAATGCAAGCGTAAAAGCAGCTCGGAACAAACAGGCCTCGAACTGAGACGAGCATGTGGCGGGGAGTGTGGCCAGCAACTGGGCCAACCTATCCAGACCTATCGGGCGCCTCTCATCTACTCTGCGACCCTCAAGGCGTTGCCACCCACGTAGCGCTTTCTGTACCACAAAAGACGCTGTCGGGTCCTGGATATTATGAGCCCTGGCAACAAAGGAAATGGCAGCACGATGCCTCTGGGCTGTAGCCACCGACTTCCCAGCCCTACGCAAGCACATCAGAAAATGTACTACCCAATCCTCATGCCCCCAAAGCCCCCCTCTCTCAGTCCCCAAAAAGGCTAAATAGGCCCGAAACGCCCCTTCGTATGCCTTCCTCGTTCTTGGTGCTAGACTCTCTCCCACGAGGTAACGAAGTTCGGGGCACCGAGAGACCAGAGAGCTTCGGGAAAGGGTGCCGGCTCTGGGTCCGCTGAGGGAAGGAAACCCGAGAAAGCCTGTATTTGAAAACGAGACAGTGCATCAGCCGCCTGATTCATCACCCCTGGGACATGTTTCGCTCTGAATACCACGTTCAGTTGCATACACAGTAAGACAATTTCTTTAAGCAGCCTTAAAATCATTTTACAACGTGCTGCCTGACTATTGATGCATTCTACAATGGTCATATTGTCAGACCAAAATATGACAGAGTGATTTTTGAATCCATCGGGCCAGGTTCTGAGGGCCACCAAAATGGGAAACAGTTCAAGGAAAGCAATATTACTCGTCAGCCCCTCTTCATGCCACCATGTTGGCCACCTTTGTGCCGACCATTTTGTGCCGAAGATGGCGCCAAAGCCCATGCTTCCCGCTGAATCCGTCCATAGACCAAGCTCTTCAGAGGACAAGGCTGGTTTGTTCCAGACGACTCGACCATTGAAATCCGCCAAAAATGCTAACCAAATACGCATGTCTTGGCGGACCTCAGCCGATAGTCTCGTGCGATGATGACCCTCCTTTAGGCCGACCATCGCCTGGGCAATCGAACGGGAAAAGGGGCGGGCCATTGGGATCACCCTTAGGGCAAAATTCAACTTCCCCACCAATTGCTGCAATTGATGCAGCGTAACTTTAGATGCATTAATACACATTTGCAGGGCTGCCCTGAATTTCGACACTTTGGCAGCTGGTAAACGAAAACAACCCTCACTAGAGTCCAACTCGATCCCGAGAAACTCGAGGCAAGTCGTGGGACCCACAGTTTTACCTGGTGCCAATGGCACGCCAAATCGATCCATTAATACACAAAATTCAGTCAAGGCCCGGGCACATTCATCATCCCCAGCGGCCCCAAGGAACAGAAAGTCATCGAGGTAATGCATCACATTTCGAAAACCCGTTTTCTTCGTGTAAACCCATTGTAGAAAACTACTGAATTTCTCGAAATATGCACAAGATATAGAGCACCCCATCGGCATACACCTATCCATGTAATACGCACCTTGAAACATGAATCCCAGAAGACGTTGGTCGTCCGGGTATACCGGGAGCAAACGGAACGCTGACTCGATATCTGATTTCGCCATCAGCGTCCCGGGCCCCAGGCGATTCAAAATGGCTACGGCCTCATCAAATGATGCGTACCGCACCGAACATACCTCTGGATCAATTGCATCGTTCACAGAAAGGCCATGAGGAGCTGATAAATTGTGAATCAATCGAAACTCACCTGGGTCCTTCTTGGGGACCACCCCTAAAGGAGAACAGACAAAATTCTGTACCGGGGGAACACTAAACGGGCCGGCAACCCGACCTCGGATAACCTCTTTCCGGATCTTATCCTGTACTACAGTCGTATGCTGCAAGACGGAAAGTTGGTTTTTGCACGTCCCGACACCCTGAAAGTCCCCCACCGGGATGCGGAAACCATATGAAAAACCGTTTCGTAGCACCCCAGCAGAAGTACGATCTGGGTATTCGCTGAGCCAGGGAATCATCGCCAGGGTATCAATCGGGGTTGGTAAAGGCGCCCCTCGGACTACATTAGACCTGTTTGGCGCCTCCTCTACCCCCATTTTCACCCGTTTTGGCTCTGCACGAGGACTCAGGATGGGGTGCCCCGCAACCACTACATTCGTGCTTGAATTTACAAGATCCCGGGGGCCTAGTACATTTACCTTTGTTGAAATTGAAACAGAAACCCCTCTTCCCTGTATTGCCGGCGGGTCTCGGATAATCGTCGGTACCCGTACCCGACCGAAAGGGCGTCCCCCCATATTGGCGGGAGGACTCACCAACAGTACTCCCCACCAACGGCATTTTCAACATCCCCGACTCTTTCATTTTATCCCATGTCAAAGAATCATAACAGTCCCAGGTTAAACTTTTGTTATGCTCCATCGCTTTCCTGAAAAGGTTGTCATAACAGAACCATTGGTTACCTTGGTGCGATGTCGAGTACCCCATAATTCGTGACTGATATACTGGAAACTCAGGGAGCAATTCAGGCCTACGTTCCCCCAAAATTGACGTAAAAATTCCCCAAGCATTGCCCCAGTTGCCAATATTCTCATTCACTTTAAAGGCGGCCATTTTTGCGCGCCAAACACTTGGATGCATCAGATCCTTTTGACCCTTAACAGTTTCAACCTCATAATGATCAACGAGCAAGGAGAAAATGTTTACGTATTCCCCCGCCCAAATCTTTTCCTTTATTGCCAAAGGAACATGTTGCCCCAATTTTTCTCTACGAGAGGGTGTTGACTCATCCCTTGCGATCGGCAATGGCCGCTTACCTGCACCGGACGCTGCTTCCGCCCCTCGTGGCTTGTCTATCACCGCATCCGGCGCGGGCACCTTGGCTGTATCACGTTTCTCGCGCAACTGTTTCATGAGTGCTTGCGCTTCGGCAGCCGTGGCGCCCTCGCTACTGTCCCCCAACCACGCTGCTAACTGTGCCGCCAACTCGGGAGGCATATCCTCAGCGGATGTCGGGGTGACTACGACGGGAATCGGATTCCCTTCCTTCGGTACCGGGGCCGGTACCGGGGCTGGCGCCTCGAGCGGGGAACAGGGAACCGGGACGTCTCCCCCGACCGGCCCCCTTCTCGGCCTCTTAGGCCTCCCTCCGGCCAGTGGACGCCCCGATCCCTCCTCACCGTCTCGCCCCGCCAACTGCTTCTTTATCTCGGACATTTCCTTCATGAGGACCCGAACCATCTGGTCAGTCGACATTCTCTTCGCGCCTTTCTTGGGCATCTTTCAGACGAAGTATCTAGAAGACAAAAAGAAAGATTAAAACGCTCAAAATTGGCTCTTCGTTCTGTCCCGAGCTCACGTGCAGCGAGGAGGTGCAGCTTCAGAGCACAAGAACAAGAGGATGTCTTCTGGTCTTGCGTCCCTTTTTATCCGTCTTCAGGGCGGGTGTATACCCGCCCCTGCCTGCCCCGAGGGCGTGGCTGGCTGCGTCAGTGTCTAGGCCAGCCCACTCTAGGGCGGGAACAGGCGCGCCCCAGCTACGCCGCTTCGGGCATACCAGCCGAGACGCGCCTCCCGCCCAAAAATGGCTTCCCGGGGGGATCGAGGCACTCGGCCATACGTTCGGGGGGACCGAGTTGGTCGCCCCTTTCCACATACAGTCACTCATCAATAGAACACTATCATATCCACTCATACACCTATACAGACACTCACACATTGACACTCATCCACGGAGTTAATCACACACCTAGTCAGTTATGCAAAGAATCAATCACACTCCCATTTCCTCATCTACACAGTTATACACACTAAACCTTACTTATTCAAACATATACTAACACATACTTACTCTCTTTTACAATCACTGATACAAGTACACATTGATCCATACAGCCACTTACGCAATCACAGGCTCCCATGTATAGTCATTTACATATGCCAACTCTCCCAAGCACTATGTTTTAACTATGTACTTATTTGGACATGTAGCACTGAGATATCCATTCACTCACCAACACACCCATGCACATAGTCAACCGCCTATATGTTCTGATGCCGACCGGCCCAACACTGCAGGAGTGAAGAACGTCCCAATCCTCTACCCTCACCGTGACCCCCAACACCCGCAATCGAAACGGATGGTGGAGAACACGACACCGGGAGAAGGTGGGTAACAAAACAAGGGAACCCAAGGTCTCAGGGAACACAACTCGTCTCCTCTGGCTTCTTGGCAGCTGACAGCTTGACACAGACAAGACCGCTAAATTGAAAAAAGGGGACAAGATTAAACACACCCCTACTACTATTACCAGTGCCAAGTACACACACGAACTACCGACCTCCCTACTTACCCCAGATAACAAACAGGAGTGGCTTGATACGAAACAGGAATTCTTCCACTGCAATCGTATTGGTTGTTTCATGCGTAACCCCAGACCAACCACGCCCCCTCGGGAAACACCGAGAATGTCAAAGGGGGTGGAATTCACAATTCTTAAGACAAAAAGGGACAGGGGAAAAAGGGTATCAAGGGAATACGAAAGACACCCAAAAAAACCCTAGAATCTAAAAAAAAAACACGAAGGTAGCGCAAAAAATGGCCGTTATTCAGCTCCTTCGTGAAACTACCCAAACACAACGTAAAACAAGATGGTTTGGATACTAAAAGAGATAATAACGGGACGTCAAAACTCAAAGGAAGCGCAGCCGCGAATCCCAGAACGTCACCGAAGATCAAAAACAGGTCCCCACAAAGGGTTCAGTAATGCCCAAGGGAATAGGAAAACAGGGGAACAGGGAAAAAGGGGATCAAAACCCAGCACTGGAAAAGACCGATGGAACAGAGTTTGAAGGAAGGGGAACAAGGTAGAACCACAGGAACAGAAATTACACAGCAAGGGACCAATAAAGAAACCAAGCACCTGTTTCCTGTTGATAGCCCCCTTTTAAAGCGAGCCCTAGGGAGCGTCCATAAATTCGCATATGCACTTGGCACTTTTAAGAAAAACCGCTGAACGGGGAACTAGACAGAAGGCACCAGGCCCCCTTGAACCCCAACACCATACAGCTGTTTCCACATGCACTCTTTAACCCATACACCAAGTTAATCAACTGCTCACACATCTATGCACAGAATCACACACCTCCCAGGCACTCACAAACACACTCAGCCTCACATACAAATACTTAGGCAACCAATCAGTAACCCATATAGCCACTGATATAGCTACTGATCAACACATGCAGCAGCTTACACAACAACAGACATAATGATGCACACATTCAGACAGTTTAGTCACTAACCCATGCATTCAGTAAGACACATTTAATCACTCACTCATACAGTCAGTCACGCACCTTCTAAATCCTTCATCCATACACTTATACATCCACTCATTCTTCAATATGTAAAACATATTTAAACTTTACAGAAACACACAGACACTGTATGATGTCATCAGTGATGTCATCAGTGATGTCATTTGAGATGTCATCAGTGATGTCATCAGTGATGTCATTTGAGATGTCATCAGTGATGTCAACAGTGATGTCAACGACCATGACATGAATGATGTAATATGTGACATCATCAGCAGTGGTTGGTGGGCGCGCGAGTTATAGTGAGTCCAACTAACTATAACGTGGGAATTTCAATGGTTTTGTGTGAGTAAAATGTTCAGCTAACTATAACTGGTGTGAAACCTATGGTTTTTTCAGTGAATTTCAAAGGTTTTTTAAATGCTAATTCCTAACTATAACGAGTGTGAAACCTATTGTTTTTTCAGTGAATTTCAACGGTTTTTTAAATGCTAATTACTAACTATAACGATTGTGAAACCTATGTTTTTTTTCTGTGAATATATATATATATATATATATATATATATATATATATATATATATATATATATATATATATATATATATATATATATATATATATATATATATATATATATATACATATACATATATAGATAGATATATATACCAATGAAAAGTTTAGCCCTCGGAGTAAGAAGCCATAGGATTGAAATTTGAATCCATTTCTTTAGGAGCAGCTGCAAACAGGCGACGCAGGGAAAACAGCCACCTTCAGTTCATGTAAGCCAGACCGGTTTCGGGAGTCTATCCCTTCTTCAATGGCTTCTGCTCAAATTGCTGTGGCGGTGTGCACTCGTGCATTATAGTGCCTGCCTCCTGGGCGTAGTCAAATACATTATGTTAGCAACACTTTGGACGTTCCCAAGAAGTGGTGGGAACGCATCACAGGTTTTAAAAAATGTCAAGTTTGTAAAGCCTGTAAGCACGCCATCAATAAAACCCATTATGTAAGTCCTTTCCGTGATTAACCTATTGCCATTAGACAGAAGCTGGGGTGCAAGACGGAATTTGTGGTATATATATTAGTGTGCCCATGTGGCCTACAATATGTGGGGAGCACACGTCTTCCCGCCCACAAGCGCATCCTACAGCACCTAAGAGCGATCACAGGAAAGGACCAAGCTTACCCAGTAGCGAGGCATTTCGAGAAATGCCATCAGAGCAACCCAGATCTGTTACAATATTACCTGGTGGACTCCGTCCTACCTTTGAGGAGGGGGGGAGACAGAGATGGCAAATTGCGTCTACTGGAAACCCGATACATCCTCGAATTAAACAGCAAACAACCTCGGGGATTAAATAGCACCGAGGATCTTTACACATGCCTATGATCATGTGATGAGATTTATGGTGTTTCTGTCTGGCAATCATACAGTTGATGGAATGCTTTAAGATCCATATGAATATGTTCGGCAGCCTGCACTTTAAATAATAGTTTTAAGAACATGAGTTCTAATTTTAGTTGCACAGTCACTTTAATTTATGTTTGCACTAACGACCCTCAGGGAAGTAACCAGCAAGATATATACATAAGATGTTTCGGATGGTCGATAACAGGTATCATCATCACCCACTTGGGTACAATTTTGCTACACACCGTCTTTAGTCACTATATTCCCATAATAACATATCACAAATTATGTAACATCTGGAGTCCTAGTCTCAGGCAAATAACATAAACAAAATGATAGACTATGTCTGGGACTCATGAGGCTTAACCAATGGATTTTTATTCGTGATAACCATTGTAAATAATTAAATATTTATTGTATATTGTTTAAATATATGAATTTAGGATTTGTTCTTTAAAAACAACTTTTTTTAGAATTTTTCTGAACTGCTATTTATAAGCTTTGTCTCTTTTTGCACACTAACTCCATAATTATGGCATTGACTGTTTACATATAATGTGAATGTAAAATGATTTAGTAACTTTACTTGGGATGTGACTACGGTGTAAATAGGGCACTGCGCCGTTGATGTATATTTGATGTATACCCCTTTAATTTAAACAGGATGTACTGCCGATCATGTGATTACCTTTGCTATTTATGTTACTTCCTTCCTTCTTTACATGACATGTGATCAAGCCTCGGCTGAGGTGAAACGCGTCATGGCGACTGGTGGGCTGTTATTCATCATGAATAAAAAGCACTGAGAACGAGAGCACGGAGTCTGTGGCTTTACTCAACTTTCCGTTTTGCAGCGTGGCGTGGGCTGTGCTGTTTCGGACTCAACGTGAATATATATATATATATATATATATATATATATATATATATATATATATATATATATATATATATATATATATATATATATATATATATATATATATATATATATATATATATATATATATATATATACCAATGAAAAGTTTAGCCCTCGGTGGAAGAAGCCATAGGATTGAAATTTGAATCCATTTCTTTAGGAGCAGCTGCAAACAGGCGACGTAGGGAAAACAGCCACCTTCAGTTCATGTAAGCCAGACCGGTTTCGGGAGTCTATCCCTTCTTCAATGGCTTCTGCTCAAATTGCTGATGCGGTGTGCACTCGTGCATTATAGTGCCTGCCTCCTGGGCGTGGTCAAATACATTTGCTTTCTGGGTCTTGTAGTGCATACCCTTTTTGTCTCGTGTGAGTTCAACATAATGGCAGTCAGTAAATAAATGAATGAAACCCAAGTGGGCAGGTGAGAATGTTGCTCTGGGTGTCCGCTCGTGAATAATCACCTGTTCCAGGAATTCAATCCCCCACAGAATGATCGCGCCGTTGAGCGCAATCACGAGTCCACAGCAAGTGGCAGGCTCTCCTTCCGCGGCTGGGCTCCAGCCGCTAACATACCAATGAAAAGTTTAGCCCTCGGTGGAAGATGCCATAGGATTGAAATTTGAATCCATTTCTTTAGGAGCAGCTGCAAACAGGCGACGCAGGGAAAACAGCATCCTTCAGTTCATGTAAGCCAGACCGGTTTCGGGAGTCTATCCCTTCTTCAATGGCTTCTGCTCAAATTGCTGATGCTCCTCAATCAATCAATCATTGACACTTATAAAGCGCGCTACATACCCGTAGGGTCTCAAGGCGCTGGGGAGGGGGGGGGGGGGGTGCCGCTACTGCTCGAACAGCCAGGTCTTCAGCTTCTTCCTGAAGGAGAGGTGGTCTTGGGTCAGGCGCAGGTCGGTCGGGAGGGAGTTCCAGGTCTTGGCGGCCAGGTAGGAGAAGGACCTTCCTCCTGTAGTCGCTCTTCGGATGCGGGGGACGGCGGCGAGGGCGTGGTTGGCTGATCGGAGGTGGCGTTTGGGAGCGTAGAATTTGACTCGGCTGTTGAGGTAGCTCGGGCCTTGGTCGTGTAGGGCTTTGTGTGCGTGGGTGAGGAGGCGGAAGGTGATTCTTTTGTTGACGGGGAGCCAGTGAAGGTCTCTCAGATGTTCGGAGATGTGACTGGTTCGTGGGATAAAGAAATGGATTCAAATTTCAATCCTATGGCTTCTTCCACCGAGGGCAAACCTTTTCATTGGTATGTTAGTAATAAGCCAGTTAACCAATCAATTTTTTTTTTTAAAAACATCCATTAAGACACTTATTTAAACATTTATTCTTCCATTGACCTTTACATATACATATATAAAACATATTTATTTTTCAGAAAGACACACATTCACTGGATGGTGTCATCAGTGATGTCATGAGTGATGTCACTGACCATGTCATGAGTGATGTATTATGTGATGTCATCAGCAGTGCATTACACGCGCAAGTTATAGTGAGTCCAACTAACTATAACGTGGGAATTTCAATGGTTTTATGTCAGTAAAATTTCCAGGTAACTATAACTGGTGTGAAACCTATGGTTTTTTCAGTGAATTTAATAGGTTTTTTAAATGCTAATTCCTAACTATAACTGGTGTGAAACCTATGGTTTTTTCAGTGAATTTCATAGGTTTTTTAAATGCTAATTCCTAACTATAACTGGTGTGAAACCTATGGCTTTTTCAGTGAATTTCATAGGTTTTTTAAATGCTAATTCCTTTCTATATCGAGTTTCTAACCTATGTTTTTTTTACAATTTGCTGTTTTGTGTAAGTATTAGTTTTTAATTTTTTTTTTTTTTAATAATTTTTTCTTGGGGCGCTCTGGGTGCGCGCTCCGGTAAGCTCTCAGGAAAGCGCACCCAGAGCGCTACTTTCATTCGTGAAAAAAATATGAATGAAAAGTTAATAAAAACGCAAAACATTTCGTGCCATACAAATAAAAGCAGGTTTTTTTTTAATAAGGAAATGAAAATGATTTTGCATTTCCGTAAAACTATGATGACGTCACTTCGGCGCGCAACGTAAGCTCCTCCGGAAGCGCCTACGTTCGCGCCGCGTATGCGCCCCCGGAAGCGCCTACGTTCGCGCCGCGTATGCGCCCCGGAAGTGCCTACGTTCGCGCCGCGTATGCGCCCCCGGAAGCGCTCCGGTGAGCGCAGCGTCAGCGCGTCAAGTCATGTGACCTTAAAATAACACTTTTCATTGGTTGCTAACAGTTTTTTTTTTACAAAGAATGAAATCCCCACCCATTTCCTTCACTTCTTCTTTCACTTTTGTGACTGAAAGACCTGTTTTTTGCTCCTGGATCTTTCTTGATTTACCATGGCTGCCAGAGAATCCAGCAGTGATGAAGAACCTGATTTCATCAATGAAGAGCCTCCTACCCCAAAGGTGAAGGAACATTTTATTTGGAATTTTTTTAAGATTCCAGCTGACCAGAAGAAGGTAAATGCTCCAAAAGTGAAGTGCAGGATCTGCAAACAGGTCCTGTCACGGGGTGACCCCAAAAAAAATACTCATTTGGGAACTTCACGATGATCCGGCATGTGGAGAGGAGGCACCCCCAGAATTTTGCCCGGGAAAGTGTCAGGGCTCTGGCACAAGAGGTTCCCAGTGATGGGGCCTCTACATCCACCGGAGGAGCAACTTCTTCTGGGAGGGGGCAATCGCAGGAGCTGGTGCCAAACATTCAACTTGCTTTTAACCATGGTGTCCTGAGATGCAGATACTGCAATCAACTCCTCACCTATGGGGAGCAAAGTGTCCAGCTCATGGTTCGAGCATTGGAGAACCCTCACTGCCCTTCCCACCCCTAATTTTTTTTGTTTTTTTTGCTCCTGTTGAGCAGTTTCCATTCCCTGTTTTTGTTCCTGTTTAGAAAAAAGAAGAAAACAAAAAGTTCTTTTCAGAACTACCTCCAATTCTCATCAAAGAGCTATATTCTTCAAAAAATGAAAAAGAGTAAGTGAAATGGAGTGCATTGATAATGGAAAGGAAAATGAGTAAGAAAGAACAGAAAGGTATGAGAGGAGAAAGGAAGTGAAGTAGGGGGACTGAAAGAAGGTGAATGTTGGGAAGAAAAGTAAGGAGAAGAAGAGTGAATATAGGGAATGTTGATATTGAAAGAAAATGTTGAAAAGGATCGGGGGTGTGGAAGGGTAAGAAAAGATGCATTGCTGGAGTTGAAGGCTGAAGGCCTCATTTATGAAGCCATGCGTCACCTTAACACCAATAGAGCGTCACTTTTTGTGACGCATCAGTCCAGTAAAAAATGCACCTTATTTATTCATATTTACAAAGTGGCGCATCTAGGTAGATGCGTCACTTTGTAAGCCCCTGCGCCACATTATTCCTACGTCAGGTGTAATGTATGCAAAAGGGACGTATTGACGCAAGAAAGGGTCGTAGAGATGACGCAGTGAAATCTATGAGATATCACTGCGTCACTTTTATGACGCTGTTGCGTCCAAATCTTACGCCTGTTTCACAGCAGGCGTGCAGGCCCTTTCACATGGGAAAGGATACATTGCTGGAGTTGCTTCATTTTTGTGACACACTCCAGCAATGCTTCACTTTTGCGCTTACAGATACGTCTGAAATACTAATGTATCTAAAAGAACTTCCAACATAATACGTCATAAATTTCATATGACGCATGAGTAGAAGACTGAAGGACTCATTTATGAGGCCATGTGTCACTTTAACGCCACCGATGCGTTACTTTTTGTGACGCACCAGTGCTGTAAAAATGCACCTTATTCAGTCATATTTACAAAGTGACACATCTAGGTAGTTGCATCACTTTGTAAGCCCCTACGCCACATTATTCCTACGTCAGGTGTAATGTATGCAAAAGGGACGTATTGACGCAAGAAAGGGTCGTAGAAGTGACACAGTGAATAAACTGGAGGCCTCGTTTCTGAAAAGTGACGCATCGCTGCGTGAAAACAGCGATGCGTCACTTTTCTGTGCGCACTCCTTACGACATTCCAGATGTGTCATATTTAATGTATGACGAATCATGTCGCAAGGAGTTACAGATACGTCAGTATTTCTGACATATCTGTAAACACAAAAGTGACGCATTGCTGGAGTGCGTCACAAAAGTGACGCAACTCCAGTAATGCGTCCTTTCACATGGGGAAAGCCCCATGTGAAAGGTCTTGCGTCAGTCTTACGCCTGCTGTGAGGCAGGCGCAAGATTTTGATGCAACAGCATCCTAAAAGTGACGCAGTTAAATCTCATAGATTTCACTGCGTCACTATTACGAAGCTTTTTGCGGGGGAACGCCCTCTCTGCATACATTATACCTGACGCAGGTATAATGTGGCGCAGGGTTTTAAAAAGTGACCCATCTACCTAGATGCTTCACTTTTTAAATATAGCGCAACGAGGCGCATTTTTTTACACCGCTGGTGCGTCACAAAAAGTGACGCATAGGCGGCGCAAAACTGTCGCAAGGCCTTCATAAATAAGACCCTGGATTTTCCCCGTGCTTCGCTCCCCGGTGCGCTTCCTGGTGCGCCTCCCGGGGCGCGTACCGGGCGCTCCCCCCGCGCAAATCGAAAAAATATATTTTTTTAAAATGCCCCGCGGGACCCTATTTTAGCCCCCACATCAAACCTAGGGTGTCAGGAGGGGGTCTACCCTGCCCCCTTATAGTCATTTCTCCCTTTTTTTTATGTCACCTCTTGTGTCTCGATCCTACCGAGACACAAGATGGCGGCTGCTCCGGACTGTTTCGTTATGTTTACAGACACCCGTGAGCCAATCAGCTTTTCGCGCGCAAGTCGCGTGTCGCGCCTGGTGCGCTCCCCGGTGCGCGCACCGGAGCGCGCCTATAGATATATATATTTTTTTGAACCTAAATTACTCAAAATCCACTGGAGCACATATCTTGAGACATAGCAAAGGCACATCGGGCTACCAGTCCATACAATTTTGCCAAGTTTGGTGGAAATCCATTCAGCCGTTCAGGCTAAAAGTGAAATCGACCGCCCTATGGAAATTAACATGGGGAAAACGCGTTTTGGTACCCCCCTTTTATCTCGGCCCCCGCTTGACGAATCCCCCCCAAACTTTCAGGAAAGGACCGGAACGCCGCAAGGCCATTTTGAGGAAATTGTCAGTCAGATTCGTCAACCGGCGCCAAAGTTATTCCAAATAGAATTTTGATATTTAACATTGAAAAAAATCCTAACTATAACTACCTACTGGCGACCGCCAGTAGATGATATATATATATATATATATATATATATATATATATATATATATATATATATATATATATATAATCTTCAGCCGGTCGCCAGTAGATAGTTATAGTTAGGACCTATTACTCATAGGAAATCCGCAACATTCTATTTGGAATAACTTTGGCGTCGATTGACGAAGCTGCTGAAATTTTCCAAACCTTTGCCCAGCTCTGGCCCGCTCCTATCCTGTAAGTTTCACGATGATTCATCAAGTGGGGGCCGAGAAAAAAGGGGGATCCCAAAGCGCGTTTTTCCCATGCAATTTCCCATAGGACTTTTAGCCGCAGCTACAGCCCGAACTGCTGCACGGAATTACACCAAATTTGGCAAAGAGGTAGTCCTTGGTTCAGACTCGTGACTTTTGCTTATTTGGTGTAAATCAGTTCAGCAGTTCCTGAGAAAATGACAGTTAGAGTCATTTATATATCTATGGGCGCGTGGATCCGCGGACCTATCCGCATACCCTAAGCGCAGCCTGCACGAACGAGCTGCTTTTTAATTGGCTATCAACACTCCAAATCAGAAAGTGTTAGCAGCCATCTTGTGCCTCAGTAGAACCGCGGCACAAGAAACCAAAGAAAAAACTTCACAAAACGCAAAAAGGGGGCAGGGTTGAAACACCCTGACCCCCTAGGCCTGCTCAGGGGGTCCCACAAGGACCCCCAGGGCCCAAAGTATATATTTTTTTTAATTGTGGGTTGCACGCAGGATCTGCATATCCTACCAATAAAAAAAAAAGAAACGCAGTCTCCCTCGCTAAATATTTTATATGGGCATTATTAAAAAAAATTGTGTGGGGGTCCCAATCGCCCCACACTAACCAGGGGACAGCCACCCCCCAGGGTTCTTAGTTAATGTATGTGGGGGATTCATGGGGCCCCCGCAGCCCCGGGGACCGCCACCCCGGGGCTTGCTCAAAATGGGTGGGGGGCTCTCAGGCCCCCCAGCCCGGGGACCACCACCCCCCGGAGCTTTAAGATATTAGCTGGGGGGCTCTGAGGACCCCCAGCCCCAGGGATTGCCAACCCCGGGGCTCTAATATAATGTATGCGGGGGTTCACAGAGCCCCCCTCAGCCCCGGGGACCACCACACCCAGGGCTACTTTGAAATGGGTGGGGGGGCTCCCAGGCCCCCCCAGCCCTGGGGACTGTCACCACCCGGGCTCAAATTTAATGTATGCGGGGGGCTCATGGCCCCCAGGCCCGGGGACCGCCACCCCGAGGCTCGAATTTAATGTATGCGGCCCCCCGCAGCCCCGGGGACTGTCACCCCTGGGCTACTTTGAAATGGGTAGGGAGGCTCTCAGGCCCCCCCGGCCCCGGGGACAGCCACCTCCGGGGCTCCTTTGAAATGGGTGTGGGGGCTCTCAGGCCCCCCAGCCCTGGGGACCGCCACCCCCGGGGCTACTTTGAAATGGGTGGGGGCTCCCAGACCCCCCCGAGCCCATGGGGACCGCCACCCCGGGGCTCTAATTTAATGTATGTGGGGGGTTCACGGGGCCCCCTGCAGCCTTAGGGACCACCACCCCACAGGCTTCTTAGAAATGGGTGGGGTGGCTCTCAGGCCCCCCTCAGCCCCGGGGACCACCACCCCCCTGGGATCGAATTTATTGTATGCTAGGGGCTCACAGGGCCCCCTTCAGCCCCCCGGGGCTACTTTGAAATGGGTGGGGAAGCTCCCAGGCCCCCCCAGCCCCGGGGACCAGCACCCCCGGATCTTAAAGACATTTAAAAAGGGGGACTCTGAGGGCCCCCCAGCCCCAGGGACCACCACCCCCAGGGCTTCTTAAAAATGTGGGAGGGGGGCCAAACGGCCCCCCGCCTGGAGCCCTCGATGGCCCTGGGGACCGCCACCCCCGTGGGCCTCTCCTGCAGTGTCCCGGGGTGCCCACTCGCGGGACACCGCTCTTTGCAATGGCAGGGCAGGATCCTCATGGCTCCCACTCTGCCATTGCAAACTACTTTGCTTCATTGAAGCGAGAGCAGGGAAACCTGCTCTCGCTTCAATGAAGCAAAGCAGATTGCTTTTCCATATGAGGAGCAGCATGTTTTCCCCATGCAATTTCCCAGAGGACCTTTAGCCGCAGCTACAGCCCGAACTGCTGAACGGAATTACATCAAATTTGGCAAACAGGTAGTCCTTGGTTCAAACTCGTGCCTTTTGCTTATTTGGTGTAAATCAGTTCAGTAGTTCCTGAGAAAATGACAGTTAGAGTAATTTATATAT
>NW_028244172.1:0-20000 GCF_964263255.1 Lissotriton vulgaris | reverse complement strand
ATTTTAAAGAAAGAATCTCGAGATTTCCTGTGAAGAATTGGAAAAGGTTCATCAAGTTGAGGGAATGTAAGTCTGCAATGCTGTCTAGATTATTGGTCCAAAACTTTTAATTATAATGTTATTTTGTCAAATCCGACTATATAAACCTGATGCAAGTCAGTCTGCTTCATAGTAAGCAGTATCAGTGTCATAGGAAAAGGAGAACATGAGTGACAAAGAAGGGTAAGATATTAGTAGTCCAGGATTGTGAAAATTATCTTAAATGTTTTCTTTTTGAAAGTTGCGAATATAGAAAATGACGGGATTTGATTGGAAGAATTACAAGACTTGTGAATAGCTGCAACATGATTTGGCCAAGTGGAAACATGTGGTAGAATGTGAGAAGTCTTTTCTTGTATGTAGCATATTTTTCGAATCGTTGGAGGTTTTCTTTCAGAAAGTGGCGGGCTGACAATATTTATAGCACAACACAGTGGACGCTGTTCATAGGACATCCTTCGACGCCATTGAAAGTAAGTTAATTTTAAGGAGTTTTGAATTCAGATTTCTTATGTTGAATGGGTTTTTTAAACACAATCATTTTGATTGTGTTTTTTTTTCCCCGCTGTTACATGATGAATACCTTCAAGTCACTGATTTAAGTGAAATTTGATACATTCTGAGAACAGCAAAAATAAACCATTTAACATGTATAATTAATGTTTTGCTTTTTGTACTTATGATATACATTTAGAAATGTGAAGTAGATATGGAGAAACTGAGTCTTCTGTAAGTGTCAATTTTAATGCTTACAGTGCTGTATTTCTGGGTACTGTTTTTTTAAAAAAAAAAATGAATAGGCCTCACCTCAAAGAAAGCTCTTGAAAGCACACATCTTATTTGCATCCTGAAACAATCATTTAAAATGTTAGACACAATTTTATGATGGCTTTACATCTTTTTTGCGCTGCAATTGCATCACTATTGTGAGACATTAGCAGTGCAAAAAAAGCACCATGTTCCAAAATAGGCCTCAGTTCATCAACATCAAGATACAGTTTCTTTAAAATATATATCTTTAGGATTGTGTAGGGGACGTAGAGAAGCAGAGACTTCTGTAAATGTCCAAGTTGTTGAAAAACTGTTTGTTCTTGAACCTTTTCCCTTGTCTTTTCTAATTTTTAAATACATGTTTTAATATTTTTGGAAATGTTTGTTCTCTGTTTTACAGATTGAAAGTATGAAAAAATATTTTAAAAAGGTAACAAGAATTATAAGGTAAATGTTTTCTACTCTTTTTACCCGCAATGCACTGCTGATGATGTCACTGACACTATCTCTCATTTACTCTCTATAGCTGTCTTTCTTTTTACATTATTCTCTGTTTACTTCCCTTATACTAACTCTTCTTTTTTTAAAAAAAATATTTTTTTGGTTCGCTTCCAGTTCGCGAACCGGTCAGCGAACTTGAAGCGAACCAAAAGAAATAGAGCTTGCCAGAGTGATAAACATTCTAGCAATTTTATTTGAAAGGGGAGGTAGTTCTGAAAAGAACTTTTTTTTTCTTCTTTTTGTTGTTTTATTTATTTTTTTTTTTTTTTCTGAACATTTTTTGATTTTTTTGTATTTTTAGAACAGTTTTATGTTTTTTTTGTGTTTTTTATGGAGGGGAAACAACAAAAAAACAGGCATTGAAAAGGGCTCAACAGGAGCAAAAAAAAAATTACTGCTTGGGTGCATTAGGGCACTTATGGTTTTCGAACACCATATTAATCAAGTTGACGCTCATGTTCCCGTACGACAGCATAGCACCACAATATATACAGGTAAACCTCATATGTTTAAAATTTGGTTGAATGTTTTGCACAGTTTCCTGTGCCTCTCTTCCTGTCGAAGACATTGTTGAGGTAGATCTGGCCACAGGAGTTGTCGGGGGATTGTCTTGTAGGTCCCTTAACTCAGCCCGGCTGTAGTTTAAGGGATGCCACCTGGTCATATGTCGATGCATAGTATAGTTGCCCATACTATATTTTTTCTCTGTGCCTCTAGACAATCTGTAATCACAGATGAGGCAGGTGGCATATTTAGCATTCACCTTCCACCTATGGTTTTTTCTGTGAATATATATATATATATATATATTCAATGAAAAAACCATAGGTTATAGACCATATATAGTTAGGGATTTGCATTTACAAAACCTTATTTTACTCGCATAAAACCATTGAAATTCCATATATAGTTAGTTGCGCTAACTATATATCGCGCACCCGCAATCCACTGCTGATGATGTCACATATTACATCATTCATGACATGGTCAGTGACATCACTGATGACATCACTGATGACAACTCAAATGACATCCCTGACAACATCACAGATGACATCATTCATGTGTTAATACGATGAACCTCTACAGACTCTGATATAACCTTAGATACACTCAGTGAAAACAGACACTCACAGATTGTCACTCATCCATGGAGTTACTCATACACCTAGACAGTCATGCAAAGAATCAATCACACCTCCAATTCCTCAACTATACAGTTATACACACCTTACTTATTCAAACATATACTAACACATATTTACTCTCTTATACAATCCCTGATACAAGTTCACAATGATCAATACAGCCACTCACACATTCACTGGCTCTTATGCACAGTTATTTATATATGTCAACTCTCACATGTACTGTGTTTTAAATATGTACTTACTTTGACATGTAGCACTGAGATATCCATTCACTCACCAATACACTCATGCACACAGTCAACCGCCCATACAGCTGTTTCCACATGCACTTTTGAACCCATACATCTAGTGTATCAACTGCTCACACATCTATGCACAGAGTCATACACCTCCCAGCCACCCACACACACACTCAGTCTCCCATACAAATACTTGGGCAACCAATCAATAATCCATATAGTTACTCATATAGCTACTGATCAACACATGCAGCAGTTTACAGAACAACAGACATAATGATGCACAAATTAAGACAGTTTAGTCACTAACCCATGCACTCAGTGAGACACATTTAATCACTCACTCATACAGTCAGTCATGCACCTACTAAATCCTTCATCCAGACACTTATACATCCACTCATTCTTCAATATGTAAGACATATTTTAACTTCACAGAAACATACAGTCACTGGATGTTGTCATCAGTGATGTCATCAGTGATGTCACTGACCATGTCATGAATGATGTAATATGTGACATCATCAGCAGTGGATTGCGGGTGCGCGATATATAGTTAGCGCAACTAACTATATATGGAATTTCAATGGTTTTATGCGAGTAAAATAAGGTTTTGTAAATGCAAATCCCTAACTATATATGGTCTATAACCTATGGTTTTTTCATTGAATTTCAATGGTTTTTTAAATGCAAATTTCTAACTATATATGGTCTATAACCTATGGTTTTTTCTGTGAATTTCATTGGTTTTTTAAAAGCTAACATCTGTAGCTGTAAAATGTATTCTTCTTTAAATCCCAAAATATATTTAGATGTTTATTGATAATTTTTTTTTTAATATTTTTTTTCTTCGCTTCTAGTTCGCGAACCGGGAAGCTTTCCGTTAGCTCATCTTGATGCCGCGATCTAGTCCGCGAACCGGTCAACGTTACGTTAGCGGAACTGTGACGCGTCGCGGAAGCGCGACGTATCACGTTATCGCGTAATGCGTCTAATGACGCGCCGCGTTAGCGCTCCCGGAAGTGCTCCGGACCGCGAACCGGAAGCGATCTGGGACGCGGCGCGCGCCGCGTAACGTAAGCGGAACAGGTCATGTGACTTGTTTATCAAACTTTTCATTGGTTCATTTCACTTTTGGTTTCCAAATGATGTATGACTAGGTCATGTGACCTAAAAATAACACTTTTCATTGGTTCAGAACTTTTGCTTTCCCCAAATCATGTAAACCCCTCCTTATTTCCTCACTCTGACTTTCATCTTGGTGAGAGAAAGACCATTTAGCTAGAATTGAACAATGGCTTCTGTACTTGCTGCAGCTGGTGGAACCCCACCACCACCTCCACCTCCTCATAAGAAGAGAGGACCACCTAGTCAATTTATCACTAACAGAGAGGAGGAAGAGGAGGAAGAAGAAGAAGAGGACAGAGAGGAACAACAATTTGTCCAAGAGTTGCCCCGGGTTTCAAAGCGAAAAACAAGTTTCATCTGGCAGTTTTTCTCCATCCCTCCTGGATCAAAGAAGGTGAATGCTAAATATGCCACCTGCCTCATCTGTGATTACAGATTGTCGAGAGGCACAGATAAGAAATACAGTATGGGCAACTATACGATGCATCGACACATGAGCAGGTGGCATCCCTTAAACTACAGCCGGGCTGAGTTAAGGGATCTTCAAGACAATCCCACGACAACTCCTGTGGCCAGATCTACCTCCACAATGTCTTTGACGGGAAGAGAGGCACAAGAAACTGTGCCAAACATTCAACCTAACTTCCAGCATATGAAGTTAACTTGTATATACTGTGGTGGTATGCTGTCGTATGGCAACATGAGCGTCAACCTGATGAACATGGCGTTCGAAAATCATAAATGCCCTAATGCACCCAAGAAGTAATTTTTTTTTTTGCTCCAGTTGAGCCGTTTTCAATGCCTGTTTTTTGTTGTCTCCCCTCCATAAAAAACACAAAAAAAACATAAAACAGTTCTAAAAATACAAAAAAATCAAAAAATGTTCAAAAAAAATAAATAAATAAAACAACAAAAACAAAAAAAAACAGTTCTTTTCAGAACTACCTCCCCTTTCAAACAAAATTGCTAGAATGTTTATCACTCTGGCAAGCTCTATTTCTTTTGGTTCGCTTCAAGTTCGCTGACCGGTTCGCGAACTTTAAGCGAACTAAAAAAATATTTTTTTAAAAAAAAGAAGAGTTAGTATAAGGGAAGTAAACAGAGAATAATGTAAAAAGAAAGACAGCTATAGAGAAACCAACACAGAAAAAGTTATTGCGGACAATGATGACTCAGATTTCATGGATGAATCACGGGACCATGAATTAGTTCAATGTGTAGAATCAGTGGATCATTTACTTCATTATGATGACGGTCAAATGTTTGAACTTATGTTCACTGAACAAGAACACATATCAGACAGTGAAATGCTAGACGTTGTATTAAATTTCGAAAAACAATCCGAAAAATAAAATTGTATGTAATATTAAAAAATTGTTTGAGTCTTTAATCATTTTTATATGTAATTCATAAACTAGTTAAATGTTAGAAATGTTATTAAATTTTGAAACACAATCACAACAATAAAAAATTGCTTAAAAAATAAAAAAATTAAAAAATAATCAACAAAACCAACAAATAATTAACATACAGTATTAGAAAAGTCTTTCATTCTTTTATCCATAAAGTTCGCTGCCCAGAACGCTTTCCGGTTCGCGAACTTGGCGCTTACCACGCAAAAAAAAATTTTTTTTTTTTTTTTTTGGACCCTCCTAGGCCCTTTTAAAACCTCCACATAAAACCTAGGGGGTCAACGAGGATCTACTATGCCCCCTTATGGTAATTTCCCCCTTTGTTTTGCCCTCCTCTTGTCTCTCGATCCTACCGAGAGACAAGATGGCGGCCGCTCCGGACTGTTTAGAATGTTGACAGACACCGGAGGGCCAATCAGCTTCGCATCGCAAAGTTCCGATACGCGAAAGGTTCGCTAACCGGATCGCTGCCCGGAGCGCTGTTACAGATATATATCTTGATTTAAACGTTAATTTCTCAAAATCCACTGAAGCACATATATTGAGACCTAGCAAAGGCACATCGGGCTAACAGTCCCTACAATTTTGCCAAGTTTCGTGAAAATCCATTCAGCCGTTCGGGCTAAAAGTGAGTCCAACCGCCCTATGGAAAACTCAATGCAAAAAACGCGTTTTGGGACCCCCCTTTTTTCTCAGCCCCCCCTTGACGAAACCCCACCAAAGTTTCAGGGGCTGCTCAGAAACAAAATGTGCCATTTTCCTGAAAATTTCAGCCAATTCCGTCCACAAACGCAAAAGTTATTAGGCATAGAATTTTCAGAAATCCCATAGGGAAAAAATCCTAACTATATATACCTACTGGCGACCGCCAGTAGGTAATATATATATATTCACTGAAAAAACCATGGGTTATAGACCATATATAGTTAGGAATTAGCATTTACAAAACCTTGAAAATTCACTGAAAAAACCAAAGGTTATAGACCATATATAGTTAGGGATTAGCATTTACAAAACCTTATTTTACTCGCACAAAACCATTGAAATTCCCATATATAGTTAGTTGCACTAACTATATATCGCGCACCCGCAATCCACTGCTGATGATGTCACATATTACATCATTCATGACATGGTCAGTGACATCACTGATGACATCACTGATGACATCTCAAATGACATCGCGAACTGGGAGCGAACCAAAACATTTAAAAAAAAAAAAAAGAAGAGTAAGTATAAGGGAAGTAAACAGAGAGTAATGTTAAAAGAAAGACAGCTATAGGGAGTAAACCAGAGATACTGTTTAATAGATCTATTTACCGAAGAAAAGATGAAAGAGGGTATAATTGCGAAAAACAAAATAGATAAGGAAGTGAAAGAAAAAAAAGAGAGTAGAACAATAACAAAGAAGAGTTTCTTGGAGAATGTGAGTGAATGTTCAAAATAAGATTAACACATGTGGAATAACAGAGAGAAAAAATAGAAAACAGAAAACAAAAAATAACAGAAAAAGATTAATTGAAACAGCAAAGAAATGTAAATAACATAGAGCCATATCATCAACATAGGCAATAAAAGTTTTGCAGCTTTTATCGGCAGAAATATGTCGCAAAAGCATTCTAATTAGCTAGATACATATGGCCCCAAGTGAGGCCTGTCTTGCAACATGGTGCATCTTTTTCATCACTGCTGCATCGGTTTCATGTGGCACGGTTTTAAAACAGCATGACACATTTGCCTAGATGCATCAATTTGTAATTTTGACGCCTCATAACAAATCTTTTGCACCGCCACTGCGTCACAAAACTGACGCACAGTGGCGCAAAAGAGGCATACACATATCATAAATCTGTCTCTAACATTTTAAATAATTAATTCAGGATGACGATAAGGTGTGGTCTCTCCAGAGGTTTGTTTAAGGTGAGGCCTACTCAGGGTTGCAGATCAATTTTACGCTTGTTGAAGAATACAGAGGAGATAATACATGTGAAGGCCTACCAATGAAGTAAGTCATGTCCACTTATTACATCATTCATGACATGGTCAGTGACATCATCAGCAGTGGATTGCGGGTAGAAAGAGTAGAAAACATTTACCTTATAATTCTTGTTAACTTTTTCAATTCTTTTTTCATACTTTCAATCTGTGAAAGAGAGAACAAACATTTCAAAAATATTAAAACATGTATTTAAAAATTAGAAAAGACAAGGGAAAAGGTTCAAGAACAAACAGTTTTTCAACAACTTTGACATTTACAGAAGCCTCTGCTTCTCTACGTCCCCTACACAATCCTAAAGATATATATATTAAACAAACAGTATCTTGATGCTGATGAAGTGAGGCCTATTTTGGAACATGGTGCATCTTTTGCACTGCTGATGTCTCACAATAGTGATGCAATAGCAGCGCAAAAGAGATGTAAAGCCATCATAAAATTGTGTCTAACATTTTAAATGATTGTTTCAGGATGCAAATAAGATGTGTCCTTTCAAGAGGTTTCTTTGAGGTGAGGCCTAATCAGTTTTAAAAAAAAACAGTACCCAGAAGTGCAGCACTTTAAGCATTAACTTTGACACTTACAGAAGCCTCAGTTTCTCCATATCTACCTCACATTTCTAAATGTATATCATAAGTACAAAAAGTAGAACATTAATTATACATGTTAAATGGTTTATTTTTGCTGTTCTCAGAATGTATCAAATTTCACTTAAATCAGTGACTTGAAGGTATTCATCATGTAACAGCGGGGAAAAAAAAACACATTCAAAATGATTGTGTTTAAAAAACCCATACAACATAAGAAATCTGAATTCAAAACTCCTTAAAATTAACTTACTTTCCATAACTTCGAAGGATGTCCTATGAACAGCGTACACTCTGTTGTGCTATTAATATTTTCAGCTCGCCACTTTCTGAAAGAAAACCTCCATCGTTTTGAAAAATATGTTACATACAATAAAAGACTTCTCACATTCTACCACATGTTTCCACTTGGCCAAATCATGTTGCAGCGATTTACAACTCTTGTAATTCTTGTAATCAAATCCCGTCATTTTCTATTTTCGCAACTTTCAAAAAGAAAACATTTAAGATTACTTTCACAATCCTGGACTACTAATATCTTACCCTTCTTGCTCACTCATGTTCTACTTTTCCTATGACACTGATACTGCTTACTATGAAGCAGACTTACTTGCATCAGGTTTATATAGTTGGATTTTTAAAATGACATTATAATTAAATGTTTTGGACCAATAATCTAGACAGCATTGCAGACTTACATTCCCTCTACTTCATGAACCTTTTGTAATTCCTCAGAGGAAATCCCGAGATTCTTTCGTTAAAATTTTGGTTTTAAAAACACCAGGTAAGAATTTTTAAGGTCAAACAGCAATTTTTTTTTTAAAGTTACAACAGAATCGTTGCAGAATGACCAGCCGTTTCTAGACTTTAAATAAGCTGTGTAATGTCCTGATGTTGTTGAAGGACCATCGTGATAGATAATTGCTACAGTTACAAAAGTCCTTCCTGATATTGACAGCTGAGAAGCAACAAATGTTTTTATTAAAGTTGACAATTTTGATCCATCAGGCCTACATCGTTGGATCATTAAAATGACATACTGGCCATATCTTCGTATAAATAATGTTGACATCATTTCAGATTTACATTGGCTACACTCCATGTTGTGATCAGCTGCATTTACTAGCTTATTAAAGGAGACTGATTTACTGTCTGGCAAAGTTAAATATATAAATCTTTCTGAGTCTACACTAGTAGTACTTGATACCATACAGTTCTCGCAGTCATGCTGCCATTGATAAGAAAGCCCAAACAGGTGATCTACATCTACACCCTCATCTTGCAATACATCAAGCATATACATTAAAAACTCCTGACAATCCTGCTGATTATTTTCAGAGAAGTCTGTTTGACCTGAACATTCATCTAACAGATAACGAACTTCAGACACACTTTCTACTTTTGTTCGATCAGTGCTACATTTCTCTAACACAGAATTCAACAAACAGCATAAACTTTGTTCCGAATTGAACACAATCTGTTCTTTTAAAGTCTCTAGTGAAAAGAGAACATTAACCACTACATTTGCATAGCAGTTGACACCAGAACTGTTTCAAATTGAAAACCGACAACATCTTCAACAGAATCCGTTTTCTTTCTGCTTACAATTTTCGGTTCATCGACTTTTCGGCTTTTTGCTACAACCTCCCTACTATTAGTGATATTTCTTCGTTTACGGCCTACCACACGTTTCTCAAACAAAGGATATTGAGGCAAATGTGGCGCATACTCTCTTCTTAACCTATTGTATTCCTTAACACAATCTAGATCCGCACAAATGTTTGTGACATCACAATCAATCAAGTACAATCCCGATAAAGTTCTAACTCGTGACAATGCCACATATGCCATACCCTCTTTGAACACAGAACTGCCAATATTCACCAATGCACTATCTACACTTAAACCTTGCGATATGCCAAGCAAACAGGAAACTGTTTACGGCGAACATATAAGTCTTTAACAAGCAAAAACCTAGCAGAACAACGACCAATTAGCTGTACTTCCTCAATGCCATCAAATTTAATTTTTAAAAATTCAATACCATCTCTACTTCTGTATTTCTCAAAATCAACAACATTACCCATTGATCCATTTACCAGACCTCTTTCAACATGTAAATTCCTTCTCAAAATGATTCGGCAATTTAAACACACATTCAAAGTCTTTTCAAAACCCGCTGTTTTAGATATAGTCTTCTCTAATGAATCCAATTTTGATTTCAAATTCTCAGACAAAATAATTGTTGATCCCATATGCTCTATTCTGTCAATAGCTTCAAGTTTCACAATCTCTTGCTTTTCTAAATTCAACATTTTGTTGTTGAAGATGGCACATTCTGCAAGAGTTGGCATCAAACATACTCCGGATTTCTTCTCAGTAATTTTCTGAAAAATATTCTCAGGCACAACATCTTGTTCTGGATATAAATTTGACAGTAATCATGCATTTAAAGCTTCTTTCCCATGCTCGGTCACTTTTCCAATTCTAATATCTTGTAGAATATTCTTGTAATCTTCATCCTTTGCCTGACGCATATTTTCATGCAGTTCAGCATAATTGAAGTTTAACCATATATTGACGTTGCCAATGCTCCCTAGGCACTTCCTGGTATCTTCATGCGTGAGTATTTTGAACACAGGTTGTCCTTTTACTGGTGTCAGCTGCAGAAGATCTCCGAAAACAATGATGTGTTTGCCACCAAATAACACATCATACTCAGTTTTAAGAACTTCTTGCATTCTCAAATGCACAAAGGCAAGCATGACATTGGAAACCATGCTTACTTCGTCAATGATAAGAAGTTTCATTTTCCTCAAGACTCTTGAAACTTCACAACAAGCATCCCCAGATAACTTGTGGTATTGTAATTTGTTGTCATGCTCCACTGGCAGCATCAGTAGACGATGCAAAGTAATACCTTTAATGTTATGTGCTGCCAGTCCAGTAGGAGCGGTAACAACACAAGACAGAGACGACTCAGTCCTTTCCTGCAAATAACAAGAAATTGCTTTAATAAGGAAACTTTTTCCAGTTCCCGCTTCTCCACTCACGTACAGTCGGACAGGCTTCAACGACGTACATGAGCACTCTTTCTTCTCATAACTTAATCCATGATCAATTTGCTTGGTAACTTCATCATATATTTTCCTCTGCTCAACGTTGAGTTGTTTTTCCAAGTCTTCTAAGTTAACCGCATCCTCCTGAGCATGTGCCATGGCTCTTTCCACTTCATTCATAGCAGTGGCAGCTTCATTTTTGATAATAGGTCCTCCTAGTGGATCCTGACTCAATGAAACAGAACTCTGACTGTCCTGAGAACTGTCTCTGGCAATCTCGGCTGCAATCGTTGCTTCCTGCTCAATTTCCAAAGTCAACATTTCTTGATATTTGGGAAAAGCAGGACATTCTATGGTCTCCTTAGCAGCAGTGAAAGAGTCTTCGTAACAGAGGAAATCTCCAAGCAGTTCCTCTTCTGCACGCCAAGGCTTGAAAAGTTGCAAAAGTGCTAAATAGAAAACTCCTTTTTTTCTGGAGATTCGCCACTCAATTTTCGATGGTTTACTAATTGGCATTTTCTTTGCTTGACCAGACATCCCTCACTTATATATATAATTTTGTAGAACCTCATATAGACAAACATTCTCAAGGTGACTGCTTCGATTTGGATAATATGTATCCAACATGTTGGTCTTCAAAATGTCGGTACTGTTTGGTTCCTTTTCCGCCAAATACTCAATTTCCCGGACAGGTTTTAGAACTCGATTTCGCGTTGCAGCAAGACCAAGACTCGCCCAAACGAAACTCCTGGATTTGGCATAGAGACTTGCTGAAGACAACCGGTCAGAACATTCGTAAGCTCCGATTTCTCGATGCGACAACATCTTCAGACTGAAACTGTACAACTTCTTGCTGAGGCTCTTTTCATGGGAAATGTCCTCCCACATATCCTTCAATTCTGTCTTTTCTTTTTTGGTGATGTAAGATGTCACATACCGAGCCACAGCCATACAGTTGTCAGCCACAAACTGTATATCCATGTTAGCATTCCACATGGACAAAATCACTGGGTTGTAGTCGTTGATGTACTTGGACTCTTCGTTCCTTTTCAAATTGTATGTATTTTTGGGTGATTTCCTCGTCACATTATGTCGCAGAGAAGACATCAAACTGTTCACTCTTCCTTTAGAAATCACCGGTCGTGGAAAGTTGAAACGACATTTGGTGTAGAACTTGTCCTTGTTTCGGAATTTACGACGACAGTACTTTCCACAACGATGGCTTTGGAAACGTAGAACTTGTTCTCTTAGGCTTTTCTTCTCCGTTGCGTTTGGAACAGCACACGTAGAATACTGTTCTATGAAATTTATCACTAAGTCATCCGGATCTGTTCCAAATTTAGGTGCATCCTTGATCCACAGCAACATATGTATATGAGGAGCACCTCTTGCTTGGTACTCTTTCTCCAGAAGAAATCCAACACCTCTCCAAGAGGTGGATTCTTCTTATTTGTGATGAAAGACATCATAGCTTCAAATCTATGATTGAAGTACCTGCATACATTCACTGGATCCAAAGAACACAGTTCTCCAGGTGTCTTGAATTCAATGTTTTCAATATTTCCATTTGTCTCTCGTAGAAATTCAAGTAAGTCTTCCCAGCCATACTCGGCACAGCTCAGAGTGAGGAACCATGTTGGAGTTCCTAAGTTCCTCAGCATACATTTTAAATCACCATGACGACGGTACCAGTACTCATTAGTACCACGCTGACACGCCATGAGATTAATTAGGTGAGAATCAAAAATACTGTCTTGGACATTGACTTTATGCATAAAGTCACTTGCCGAGATGTTTCGCATCTGTATACCACTTTTTAAGATGTGGTTCACTGCATATGACAGTCCAGACAGATCGCTTTCAAACAGGAGATGAAACAAATAGGGAATGCATTGACGAAACCTAGGATCTTCTGCATACAATCGTAAAGTCCGGTATTCAGACGCAGGAATTTGATGAGGTCGCTCATCATATCTTCCTCCTTGACCTGTTGGAAATAGCTGTGGGAAACACCGAGCTTCCAAACTTTCCTCCCAAACACTAATGGGACTCCCTTTGGCTTGTTTCATTTGAAACAACTCAATAGCATTCCCCATGACTTCCTTGGAATGCAAAGGATGAACACTATAATGTTCATATATTTCTTCACTTTTAGAGGCCTCTACTTTCTCAATTTGGCCAGCACACAAATCGCTATCCTCTTCATCACTTACTTCCTCTTCTGCAACATATACATTCTTATTGTACTTATTATTTTTCTTCAAATACAATGTTGCCTTTTTGACTTTCCTAACATCCACTAAATCTTGCCATATTTTCTTATTCTTTGTCGGAACCCCATTAACCAAGATAACCAGAGGTTCCTCTTCCACTTTTTCTACTCCAATTGTGTTAATGTTTTTGTTCAAATCTAGAGGCAAATAAACAACTCTTCCCTTTAATCCTCTCTGTAAATCTGATGGAGGCAACTTCCCTGTCTTTGGCTCCATTCTTACAATAGCCTGAAAGGGATGGATACTTTGAATCAAAATAGATTCATAAGTATTTAAATCCTTCAATTCAGAAGGAATCTCAACCAATTCCAGATTATTATGAACCGCCCTAGCAGGCATCTGGTTTTGGTTTAATTTGTTACAACAATAAGTACACACACGTTGATCCGATCCCAAATCAAAATAATTTTCTACCATCAAGTATGTGGCAAAATCCTTCCATTCACTATTATTTTCCCTTTCCCTTTTTGCATATAAATCCACTAACTTAATCTGATTCTTGTAATAAGTGCATCGACAACACACACAAGTGAAATTAGGCCTCTCACTTGATTTCATCTGAAACGTGGCAATTTCCTTCTGAAATTTATCTGTACTGGAAACCTGTACATTATCTTCAACATTACCCTCTACTTCTGGGTCAATTTGAACATTCTCATCTTTACTTCCAAAGTAACAAAACTCAATTTCTTCACAAATATTCTTGACATCTATTTCAGAACCATGCAAAAGAGCAGCACATAATTGTTTAAGCATAATTGCTGGACTCTTAGCATGATACAACATTCTCACCATTTTCCTCACTTTATTATGATGCACTGCTAGCATCCTGAAATGATGAAAAACACTCTGGCATACTCTCCTGGAAAGACAAGCCAGTGAATGACCACGCAAACCTGTCATTTGTCTCACTCTGCAAGGATCTAATTCTTGCAACAACTTCATTTTCTGCTTCAAACTTTTCCTATTAAATGTCCGTACAAAATCACAAAGCAAATTGAAGGAATCCTGTCGCACACTGCAAATAGAACTACACTTCCAAATGTACACAGGACCCTTAGGACGTCTTCCTAAAACCTCATTACGTAACACCTCGTCTGTCTCTGTTGTCACAAGTTTTTCTTTTTCAACTGGACAACCATCCTTCACTTCATAAGCTCGACCACTGGTGTCAACTGCAAACACCAAATCATTAACCTGAAAATAACTCTCCTCATTAAAAAATGCCTCACAACTTGAACTATGCATCCATTCTCCGGAAAAAACTTCACAAAAGTTACTACGATTTACTACTCTCTTCCATCTACTATTTGATTTGAAATCAGAAATTACCTTGTTTAGTTTCCTAATTCTATTGATTACCAAAATAAATAACTTTCGCTTAATTTCGAAAGCATGATCAATAATTTTCTCTACATTTTTCTTCTTCTTATAAAATGCCACTTTCTGCTGGCCTTTCTTAATGTTTTTTAATAAATTAACTATTATCCTGTTGTGGAACATTCGTTTTCGAATGTCCCTAAACTGTTGTTTCCTTCTACTATCATGCACAGAGTTATCTCTTGCTCTAGCAGTAACATTTTTGATTGGTCTTTCCTTTCCATTTAAATTGCTTCTCTTTTTCTGGACTGAAACATTTTTTGTTGAAATACTTTTTTTACTACAAATATTTCTTATGAATGATTTCGTGCTCTTACCCGGAGCTTTCACAAGTTTTTGGGGGAGAGGACTGCTGCAATAATAGATGATCCTGCTGTCTTTGACGTTTTCTAGACTTTCTAATTCGATTCTTAGTTGGCATTTTTCAAATTTTGAAATGATCTGCAGTTGAATCTGTGGAAAAATATAATAAAAAATGTTATTAACCACTATTACCAAACAGTAAATGAATAACAGTCATCAAAAACTTAACACCCTACTTATTATTTAACATAGCAAATCTTTTGCACCACCACTGCGTCACAAAAGTGACGCACAGTGGTACAAAACAGGCATACACCTATCATAAATCTCTCCCTAACATTTTAAATGATTGATTCAGGATGACGATAAGGTGTGGCCTATCTAGAGGTTTGTTTGGGACCAGATCTTTGGACTGGGGTGAATGTGTGTCATTGATCCACATTCGGTCCATCACCTGTTTTGTTTGTTTGAGGTGAGGCCAACACACGGTTGCAGATGAGATTTTCGCTTGTTAAAGAAAACAAAGGAGATAATACATGTGAAGGCCTACCAATGAAGTAAGTCATGTCCACTTCACTCTTGAACAAAGGGCAGACCTCTTTTGAATCTGTGGTCAGACCTAAACTTCATCTGCACAATGTCATTCATAAACTTAGGAAACACTAGTGATGTAATTGAAAAATGTGGAGTTTCTTTTCCTCATTTCAGAATTACATCACCTGTGTTTCCTCATTGACTTAAAATGTCCTTAATACACATGAAAGCGTTTTTTTGATTGCCCTTGCACCATTTTTGGGTCATTTTTAACATGGCTATGTAATTCCCATAATCAAAATCTAAATTTGCCAAGCACAGGTGGGAGCATATTTACAAGAAACTTGCCCCATGCAGAAAGCTCTTCAATTTAAATGGGAAAAATAACATCATAGACACTCAAATGCCTTTTAAATATGCTCCAAACAACCTATGAAGTTCTAGCAGTACATATCCAGAAATGTAATTGATTTCAAAAAAAGGTTTTGAACACAACATATAAATCAATTGTATACCTACATTCAAGATGAAATGACTGAAAATGTCCTTGAGACACATGAAAGCGTTTTTTTGAATGCCCTTGCACCATTTTTGGGACATTTTTAACATGGCTATGTAACTCCCATAATCAAAATCTAAATTTACCAAGCACAGGTGGGAGCGTATTTACAAGAAACTTGCCCCATGAAGAACGCTTTCCATTTAAAAAGGGAAAAATAACATCATAGACACTCAAATGCCTTATAAATATGACCCAAACAACCTATGAAGCTCTAGCAGTACATATCCAGAAATGTAATTGATTTCAAAAAATCGTTTTTAAACACAGCATATAAATCAATTGTATACCTACATTCAAGAGGAAATTACGAAAAATGTCCTTAAGACACATGAAAGCGTTTTTTGGAATGCCCTTGCACCATTTTTGGGACATTTTTAACATGGCTATGTAACTCCCATAATCAAAATCTAAATTTACCAAGCACAGGTGGGAGCGTATTTACAAGAAACTAGCCCCATGAAGAAAGCTCTTCAATTAAAATGGGAACAATAACATCAGAGACACTCAAATACCTTATAAATATGGCCCAAACAACCTATGAAACTCTAGCAGAACATATCCAGAAATGTAATTGTTTTCAAAAATTGTTTTTAAAAACAACATATCTGTTTCAGCTTACATGAGAGACCATGGAATGGGCTCCATGTACAACAATAACTTGTGTTACTGCATGCCAGAATGCTACACCGAATATGCAATTACAATTTCTCAAAGAAACATAATCTATTTGTATATCACTTGAGACAAAGCCACATTTTAAAAACACAGCTTTCTTCATCATTTTCTCCTTAAATCATACTATTCTCTATCTAAATTAAATAAATCTTTTCTCACCTTAGCAAATACTTTTTGAGTTTCAAAACAGTCTCAGAAATACTCCAAATTGTCTTCAGCAGAACAAAGAGGATGCACTCCAGAGGCTGCAGCTATAGAAAGCACAGAAATGCTGATATTCATTACACATATCTCTCATATTAGCCAATCATAACTCTTCCCTCACTTTTTTCAAATCAAAACCCTTCCCCCCTCTGCCCTCTCTGCCTTTTTTGCTTAGCAACCACCTCTTGAAAGACCTCTCACGTTTGCAAGTTCACACAACAATGTTTCAATTGAACTCTGAACTCTCCGTGCACCTGCGTATCCAGTGCAATCTTTCATTAAATGTTTTTTCCTTGACCATTCAAATTACATCTTTCAAAGAACACATCCATGCACCCTAACTTTCTGTTTTCAGAAATGGAAATGCACCAATCACTGCCAATGAATCATTAGCACTGGAAATCCACAGTTTTTTTTCTTTACAAACTCCTACTGTTTCAACTGCCCTTTCATTACCACACTTCATCTGACTGCAGCCCAACCTTCTCTCACCATGTTTAATGTCTGGATTGTTGGACATAGTTACATCTACTGGGCTCAAAGGTATGCTGAGAACAGAAATTTACCTAACCTCAATTTACAAGATGTGGAAATTAAGTGGTTGGGCCAAAGAGGATTAAAATGTCACCAATTGATACCATTGGTGAAAACCTTTATGCATTTGCCAAAACCTGACCTGTTAATTGTGCACTGTGGAGGTAATGATTTGGGCACTTTGACTGGGGTAGGTCTGGAAATGCTTTTAAAGGACACCTTTGAGCAATTAATGGCACTTTTTCCTCAAACTGCCTTGGTATATTCCAATATATGCCAAAGACAGAAATGGAGGTGGTCCAACCAATTTTGTCCACAAATTGAGAAGTCGAGGAAGCATGTAAACAAATCTGTTTCAGCTTACATGAGAGACCATGGAATGGGCTCCATGTACAACAATAACTTGCGTTACTACATGCAAGATATCTACAGAGGAGATGGAGTTCACTTCTCAGATGAGGGCAACATAATTTTCATTTTGAATTTAAGACTGTGCATTGGTACCTACTTATAAGTACCAAAATGTACCATAAACCCAAAAGCTCTTCTCAGAGCTACCCTACATCTGATCACTCACAATTATTATTTTTCTCTAACTTTTTCCTCTAATTTTCAACAAACTACACTCCCCGGAGCGCTACCCGGTACGCGAACTGGAAGCTAACCGCGCAAAATTTAAAAAAAAAATGTTTTTTTCCCGCACATATTTGTCCTCCTCAGCCACCCTCAGAAAACCTAGGGGGTCAAGATACATCTACCGTGCCCCCTCCTACCCATTCTGAACATTATTTGCCCTCCATCTTGTATCTTAATTCGAACGAAACACAAAATGGTGGACTCCCGTTACGCTGCTGGTTCGCGGACCGGGACGCATACCGGGAAGCGGTCCAATAAAAAAGGTGGGAAAGTAATTCACAGAAAAACGACTGGAGACACTCTCACCAAATATACATTAGCTCATACTACATAACAATCCCTTTCATTTTCACAAATTTGATTGAAATTCCATTTAGCCATTAAGCCTGTAGACCTCTCTAAATACAGTGAGGTAAATTACTTCACAAAACACATCTGAAGTGTTGGAATTGACAACCAATGAAAATGTTACTTTCATTTTCTACTTTTATTACCTGACATTTGATTGGTTATATACCTGAATATATATAAAGGAAGAGAAGAAAACACAGCTATTTTGACTGCTACTTCTTGTTGTACATTACATTTGAATTGTTACTAAACACTTCAACGTGTTTGTGAAGGTAAGTTGTTATTTTTAAAACTGAAGTATATTGTGCACTATAACTTAATATGGTAAACTTTTTCTGATAGTTATATACTATCCCTCTGTAGTAGTTATAGATTTAGATAGACTTCTCTGTTATAGTTATGGATGGAGTTAGGCTTCTCTTGGTTAAATCACATACACTTTTGTATAGTCCTACTTCCACTCTGATACTATACACTGCCAAAAGATAAATTCACTGATAAAAACTGCCTATCTAAAATTAATCCCAACAGTGCCCTATCTCTACTAATATATATTTTTTTAATCCAAATTTCAGGCAAAATGGAATGCGAGCAGCAAGTTCAATTTAAAATTGTACTGCAAGAGAGCAGCCAAGGAAACATTGATGAAAATCAAAATGAATTTATTGATGAAAGTAGGGACCAGGAACTACTGCAATGTGTGGACGCAGTGGATAACCTACTTAAAAATGAGGACATTTTACACCCTCATAGACTACAAAATATATTCAATGACAATTATGAAATTTCTGACAATGAAATGTTAGAAAGTTTAATAAATTATGAAACACAATCAAAATAAAAAAAAATGCTTAAAAAATAAAGATAATCAACAAAAACAACAAACAATTAACATACAGTATTTGAAAAGTCTATCATTCTTTTTTCCTTATAGTACGCTGCCCAGAACGCTTTCCGGTTCGCGGACTGGGCGCTCACCACACAAAAAAAAAAATATTATTTTTTTTTGCCCTGCTGGGCCCTTTTAAAACCTCCACATAAAACCTAGGGGGTCAACGAGGATCTACTATGCCCCCTTATGGTAATTTCCCCCTTTGTTTTGGCCTCCTCTTGTCTCTCGATCCTACCGAGAGACAAGATGGCGGCCGCTCCGGACTGTTTAGAATGTTGACAGACACCAGAGAGCCAATCAGCTTCGCATCGCAAAGTTCCGTTACGCGAAAAGTACGCGAACCGGAGCGCTACCCGGAGCGCTGTTACAGATATATATCTTTTTTTGAACGTTAATTTCTCAAAATCCACTGAAGCACATATATTGAGACCTAGCAAAGGCACATCGGGCTAACAGTCCCTACAATTTTGCCAAGTTTCGTGCAAATCCATTCAGCCGTTCGGGCTAAAAGTGAGGCCAACCGCCCTATGGTTATTAACATGGGAAAAACGCATTTTGGGACCCCCCTTTTTTCTCGGCCCCCCCTTGACGAACCCCCCCAAATTTTCAGGGGCTGCTCGGAAACAAAATGTGCCATTTTCCTGAAAATTTCAGCCGATTCCGTCCACAAACGCCAAAGTTATTAGACATAGAATTTTCAAAAGTCCCATAGAGAAAACATCCTAACTATATATACCTACTGGCGACCGCCAGTAGGTAACATATATATATAT